>NW_027508782.1:15000-240000 GCF_051911475.1 Siphateles boraxobius
TATACTTGAAAGCCGAAAAACCAATATATTTTGGCAGATAAATCTAAATGAAATATCCTTACAGAGTTCTTGTAAGCCTAATAAAAAAAACAAAAGTCGCATGTCCAAATCACACAATAATAATTATGTTCTCATTATTTTCCTTTTCAAAGTGATTCCAATCATATTTCAAGCAATTCAAACCCCTCATGTTTGAAAGTGCGCATCTGAAGCGTCTCAGCTGGAGGAAATAATACATTATTTATCGGCTTTAACATACGAGACAATATTTTTTATTGGGCCGATAACGATAACATTACAAATGAACACACCGTGCATCCCTCAAAAATAATAGTATGTTTTTATTATTTGTGATTGAGAGAGCGCATCTAGCGGGTCACAGAGTGTTCTGGAGTCTGTGGAAGAGAAAGAGCTGATACTGTATTTCAGACGCTTGACCTCCATTAATGAACAGAGACGGTCATTTCTGTGACACCAGTATGAAGCTTCACTTTCGCTGCACAATCGAGACCATTTAAGCCCCAGATCTGTGAATAATGAAGGCTTTAATTAAACCTGGGGGCAAAAGCTCCTGAAAATGACATCAATTACTGAACTGAGATACGAGATCAAGTGCACTCAGCAGTGGACGAGATTAAACCAGCTCTTCCCGAGAGAAGGAACACACACCGTGATTAACCTCAGGGGACGCCGGCCGCTAACGCAAACGATTCGAGCGCTCGACTCAACGCCGCTGCTCATGGGAGAGTTAAAACTAGGGCTGGGCGGTATATCGAGTTTGTACAATATATTGATTTTTTTTTAACAATATGGTAGGGCTGTGCAATTAATCGAATTTCGATTTCAACTTCGATTTTGGCTCCCAACGATCTCCAAAATAGTACAATCGAGTAAAAACTATTATTTTGCCATGTTCTGTTTTGCAAGAACACTCTTATTTTGTCTTGTGTTCTGAATGACTCGCGCACATCCGCCCCTCCCGAAGCCATAAACTCTCTCAGCCTATACAGTCATAAACTGCAAGCACAATAAACTTCACAATAACAATTGGCTAATTTAATATAGACTGGAGTGAGAGCATAGACGTCTCTCGAGCTGTCGCGATCTCTTTCTGCTCGATCACTGTAGCGTCTCAGTTCAAGCGAACGGCAGCGCGAGCGCACGTGACCTGATCATCGGTTCCGCTGTACAGCACGAACACATCGAGAATGAACACAGGGAGCGACATTAACACTTGTCTGCTTGTCCGGGAAAAGGGGATTTTTAAGTTTCAAGTGAAGGAGAGTTTTACTTGCCCGACCGATCGAAACGCGAGATTTTGATCTTATACAGTCAGTGTAAACAGAGATTGGTAAATAGGGCTGTCACTTTTTATTCGATATTCGAATATGCATTCGAACATGATGTGAAATATCTGTATTTGAACTATAAATAAACTAAGTGCCATGTTTAGCGCATTTTTTACAGTCTATGATTAGACCGTTTTTTGTTTTTTATTATTGTTTGCCATCTCATCCAGGAGCGGGCGCTCTAAACGTATTGTAGCGTAAGCCCATGACCAAATCAAGCGAATAATAGCCTCCCTGTTTTGAAAATGGAAGATAACGCACAGAACGACAGCCCGAGCGGAGAATTACGACCTCAACTCATCTAAAAAGTCGAGTCTGGAAATATTTTGGGTTCTACAGCTACACCGTATACCACTTCTCTCAACATTGACGCGCAAACCAGTGTGTGTCAGGCACGTGTGCGCGCACCGAGCGCGTGTTCTCCACCGCGGGAACATCGCCAATAAAAAGAGAGCCGCACTTGACCCAGATCAAGTTGATAAATTGGTGTTTCTAGCAAACAATATTAAGAAATGAATTGAAATAAGAAATGAGGCTAGGCTATAGGCCTTACTCCTGCTGTTTAAGCCGTCACGTTATTGTTTGTGCCGTGCTGTTCCGATGCAGTTTTTTCCATGTAGCTTCGTGGCACTTTATATAGATTAAATTGATAACCTGCTGTTTAAAACATTAAGTCAAAAAAATGTTTTCAGACAGGCCTGAGTCCTGTTTATGACTGTCAGACTGTTAATAAATTTGTGATTGAATCTCCGTTACGGTGTTTTTTTTTGGGGGGGGGGGGGGGGGGGGATCTCGTAGAAATTCAAATACATTACTTGATATTCGATAACCGTTCGAATTTGATTTTCCTCTAAAGTGACAGCCCTATTGGTAATGGATAGTTTCTGGAAGCTGGATGCCTGTCTATTTGTGAGAGAGACATTAGTGGAGAAATCAAAACAAATCAGCCTAACAGTTCACACAAAAACTCACAGAAGAAACATACTGAGGTAGAAATGTTGAGTTTTTTTTAACATATGATATAGTTAAGTAACATAACACAATAAGAGCTGTTCTATAATATCACGATTGCAAATGTTACATTGAATTTATAGTTTCATAAACAAGTAGCCTAGTTTATATATAGTAACTTACATTTTAGACGCAATATTGACTGGTTTTGTTCTATTTCACCGACGAAAATAGTTACAAAAGCAACACTAAGCGCTGTGTTTTTTGTTACTGAATGATTCATTTTTTTGAACGAATCGTTTTAATGAATGACTCAATGATTCATTTATTAAGACGGTCCCATTTCGCCACCTATGGTTTTATTGGTTAAGGTATCATTGATTTTATTTTATTATTTGTTTTAATCTCATAATATTTTTACAGTTGTAATTTTGCAGTGTAAATTAATTTGATTGATTACAGCCCTTTTTATTACAACTGAATTTGATCAAATGTAAGAATTTGACATAAAACATATATTTAGTAAGGTTTAATAAATTGTCCTTTATAAAGGTAAATAACGCACTGGTGACCCCCTACAACAAATTACTTTGTAAACATGTCACCTTTTTCACTACTTGTGAGTTTGCAGGTCTGTTTAATAGTTCAAAAAGTACAATAAATATTCACATTTTTGATTTTTTTTTAAGAGTTGTTGAAAGGTGTCTTAATAAATGCAACACGTTCCCAAAGTCATGTGAAATAATTGTGTTACATAATCGTGATTTCAATACTGACCAAAATAATCGTGATTATGATTTTATATCAATACAGTAGTTTGATACGAGCACATCTGGAAAATAGCGGTGGACGCAGTGTGAGCTCCTGTAGAGAAAGTACAATTTGTCCTAAACATGACAAGCTTATATTAATCGCTTCAAGATAACTGGTAAGATATAGTTAACATGCTGACTGACAGATAAATACTTGCGCTGTTTAATGCGTTTGAGACGCAGTGCTTTCCTCAGTGCTTAACTTACATTTCACAGGTATATATACATCTGTAAATGTTAGAAAGTCAAACAAATATGTCCATTTCACTGTCAGGAGGACGAGCTTCTGCAAGTGAATCTCCGCTAATACTCAAGCTTCCGTGAACGAGCGCCAAACAGACGAGCACAATAATTCTGACTAAAATATACATATTGCTAAAATATTTGTTGTTGGAGACAATAAATGTGCCATAAGTGGAGTTTTAAATCCTCAAGTATAATTTTATGAAAGTGACCATTTTAATGGGGTAATCAAATGCAGGCTAATATAAATAATTTGTGCTTTTGTTTTTAAAATGACTAAAGGCTAATTTTGGTTTTTAGTTTGTAATGTTACTATGTTAGAATGTAATGTGATTTTAACAACCATTTTGCACATAATATATTGCATAGCCTACATTACATTCCCTATATTTGTTTCCATATCCTTCAATATCAACATTGTTTGGTTATCACTGAGCAGGATGTGAATTTAAAGAAAAAAAAATACAGATTTTCTTTATCCAAATAGAAAAACGTAGAAAGTATAGAGATATATATCGTATATCGCCATTTAACCAAAAAATACAGAGATATGATTTTTTTGGCCATATTGCCCAGCCTTCGTTAAAACTAATACTTGATTCCAATTGTTAGCACGCTGTTAGCACGCTGCAAATTCAACACCACAGATACTGGAAACATGCAAGTGTGTCATTCAGTGCTAAAACATGTTGGTGAAAGAAATACATGAATGAAGAAGAAAGTCAAAATATGTCATGAATGTATATTTACTAGGGGTGTAAAAATATATCGTGTCACAATATATCGCAATACAAAAATGCAACAATGTGTATTGTGTATAGTTCACCAAAAATAAAAATTACTGTGTGAAAAATTCATGTTTTCAGTGTTAGTACTACATTAAACTACTATATATGTTGAATATAATGTATAATAATGCAGTGGGGGATATTTGTGGGTCCTAAAAATGTCAAATGTCTTATATTACCAGTAAAAAGTGTCCTACATTATTTAATATAATGTGGATGTAATTGAACATGCTTGCACTCTGTCAATGTAATAGCAAATTTAGCATTTTAATCATGTCTTGGGAGTATCGCAATAATATTGTATCGTGAGTTTAGTGTCGTGATATGTATCAAATCGTGACATGAGGGTATTGTTACAGCCATTATATTAATATTTACCGAGTAATCCAGTCAAAATGACAATTTCCACATGAGATTTGGTGCCAAATTACAGGGGAGTAAAAATGCTGCCAATTTTTACACATTAAGATCTCCATATCTCTGGGATTGAACCATATCAGGCCTTTAAAATTAAATTTAAGAATCAGAATCTAAAAGGATATTAAGATATCTTTAATACTTCTTGAGAAATTTGGGGCAAAAACACACAATAAGTGCTTTTTCCCATTTTAAACAGTCACCGTTGGCATATAATGCAACAAATATTGCTAAATTCAACAGATTTAACTAATAGACCAACCAATCCCAGTGTAAAAATAAAATAATGATGCTGCCATCTTTCAAGTCATTTTTATCCCCGTTGTTTGGCTCCAAAGCTCTGATGAAAATTGTAATTTTGACCCACTTATTAAAATAGTGGATTACTCAATAAATATACATTCATTACATTTAATATTTTGCCTTTCATCGCTATTTATGTTCGTCTTTCTTCAGAAAAAATATGATCAAAATCAAGAAATTTGAGCCGGAGAATTTTCCAAAATGTTGATTTGAACATGTAAATAGTATTTAATGATTTGAACAATCCAACATTTCTCTCCCTTTAATCGCCATCTTGGATTTGTTTTCACTGATCTCAGGGCAATGCATTATGGGATTGCCTTCATTATGAAGAATGTAAAGGATCCTTGGGAACGGTGTTTCTGTTTGTATCTGTGTGTGTGTAATTGGCCTGCGCGTTTAATGGGTCTATAGCGCTGTATAATCAGATTAGCACCGCTCACGCGCGCCTCGCTGCTCCGCCAGAGTTCAAGCCGCTCTATTGTTTACGCATTAAAACAAGAGGATAATCACGACATGACGGACACAGCGAGGTGACGCAGCGCTGCGGTTTAACGGTGACTTATTACAGTCCAAAAGATGTGGCGTAGTTAATATTAACTGGAGATGAGAGCGGATTGGGACACTTACACAACACACGCTACGAGCGGAAACGCCACAGTAACGCAGTTGAGGATGATTTTGAAGAGACCGTGTGTGTTAAGAGTGTAGACAAGAGTGTGTGTGTGAGCTGGAGACGGTGTGTGTTAAGAGTGTAGAGAAGAGTGTGTGTGTGAGCTGGAGACCGTGTGTGTTAAGAGTGTAGAGAAGAGTGTGTGTTTGAGCTGGAGACCGTGTGTGTTAAGAGTGTGTGTGTGAGCTGGAGACGGTGTGTGTTAAGAGTGTAGAGAAGAGTGTGTGTGTGAGCTGGAGACGGTGTGTGTTAAGAGTGTAGAGAAGAGTGTGTGTGTGAGCTGGAGACGGTGTGTGTTAAGAGTGTAGAGAAGAGTGTGTGTGTGTGAGCTGGAGACGGTGTGTGTTAAGAGTGTAGAGAAGAGTGTGTGTGTGTGAGCTGGAGACGGTGTGTGTTAAGAGTGTAGAGAAGAGTGTGTGTGTGAGCTGGAGACGGTGTGTGTTAAGAGTGTAGAGAAGAGTGTGTGTGTGTGAGCTGGAGCGGTGTGTGTTAAGAGTGTAGAGAAGAGTGTGTGTTTGAGCTGGAGTCGGTGTGTGTTAAGAGTGTAGAGAAGAGTGTGTGTGTGAGCTGGAGACGGTGTGTGTTAAGAGTGTAGACAAGAGTGTGTGTGTGAGCTGGAGTCGGTGTGTGTTAAGAGTGTAGAGAAGAGTGTGTGTTTGAGCTGGAGTCGGTGTGTGTTAAGAGTGTAGAGAAGAGTGTGTGTGTGAGCTGGAGACGGTGTGTGTTAAGAGTGTAGAGAAGAGTGTGTGTGTGAGCTGGAGACCGTGTGTGTTAAGAGTGTAGAGAAGAGTGTGTGTGTGAGCTGGAGACGGTGTGTGTTAAGAGTGTGAGCTGGAGACGGTGTGTGTTAAGAGTGTAGAGAAGAGTGTGTGTGTGAGCTGGAGACGGTGTGTGTTAAGAGTGTGAGCTGGAGTCGGTGTGTGTTAAGAGTGTAGAGAAGAGTGTGTGTGTGAGCTGGAGACGGTGTGTGTTAAGAGTGTAGAGAAGAGTGTGTGTGTGTGAGCTGGAGACGGTGTGTGTTAAGAGTGTAGAGAAGAGTGTGTGTGTGTGAGCTGGAGACGGTGTGTGTTAAGAGTGTAGAGAAGAGTGTGTGTGTGAGCTGGAGACGGTGTGTGTTAAGAGTGTAGAGAAGAGTGTGTGTGTGTGAGCTGGAGCGGTGTGTGTTAAGAGTGTAGAGAAGAGTGTGTGTTTGAGCTGGAGTCGGTGTGTGTTAAGAGTGTAGAGAAGAGTGTGTGTGTGAGCTGGAGACGGTGTGTGTTAAGAGTGTAGACAAGAGTGTGTGTGTGAGCTGGAGTCGGTGTGTGTTAAGAGTGTAGAGAAGAGTGTGTGTTTGAGCTGGAGTCGGTGTGTGTTAAGAGTGTAGAGAAGAGTGTGTGTGTGAGCTGGAGACGGTGTGTGTTAAGAGTGTAGAGAAGAGTGTGTGTGTGAGCTGGAGACCGTGTGTGTTAAGAGTGTAGAGAAGAGTGTGTGTGTGAGCTGGAGACGGTGTGTGTTAAGAGTGTGAGCTGGAGACGGTGTGTGTTAAGAGTGTAGAGAAGAGTGTGTGTGTGAGCTGGAGACGGTGTGTGTTAAGAGTGTAGAGAAGAGTGTGTGTGTGAGCTGGAGTCGGTGTGTGTTAAGAGTGTAGAGAAGAGTGTGTGTTTGAGCTGGAGTCGGTGTGTGTTAAGAGTGTAGAGAAGAGTGTGTGTGTGAGCTGGAGACGGTGTGTGTTAAGAGTGTAGAGAAGAGTGTGTGTGTGAGCTGGAGACCGTGTGTGTTAAGAGTGTAGAGAAGAGTGTGTGTGTGAGCTGGAGACGGTGTGTGTTAAGAGTGTGAGCTGGAGACGGTGTGTGTTAAGAGTGTGTGTGTGAGCTGGAGACGGTGTGTGTTAAGAGTGTAGAGAAGAGTGTGTGTGTGAGCTGGAGACGGTGTGTGTTAAGAGTGTAGAGAAGAGTGTGTGTGTGAGCTGGAGACGGTGTGTGTTAAGAGTGTAGAGAAGAGTGTGTGTGTGAGCTGGAGACGGTGTGTGTTAAGAGTGTAGAGAAGAGTGTGTGTGTGAGCTGGAGACGGTGTGTGTTAAGAGTGTAGAGAAGAGTGTGTGTGTGAGCTGGAGTCGGTGTGTGTTAAGAGTGTAGAGAAGAGTGTGTGTTTGAGCTGGAGTCGGTGTGTGTTAAGAGTGTAGAGAAGAGTGTGTGTGTGAGCTGGAGACCGTGTGTGTTAAGAGTGTAGAGAAGAGTGTGTGTGTGAGCTGGAGACGGTGTGTGTTAAGAGTGTAGAGAAGAGTGTGTGTGTGAGCTGGAGACGGTGTGTGTTAAGAGTGTAGAGAAGAGTGTGTGTGTGAGCTGGAGACGGTGTGTGTTAAGAGTGTAGAGAAGAGTGTGTGTGTGAGCTGGAGACGGTGTGTGTTAAGAGTGTAGAGAAGAGTGTGTGTGTGTGAGCTGGAGACGGTGTGTGTTAAGAGTGTAGAGAAGAGTGTGTGTGTGAGCTGGAGACGGTGTGTGTTAAGAGTGTAGAGAAGAGTGTGTGTTTGAGCTGGAGTCGGTGTGTGTTAAGAGTGTAGAGAAGAGTGTGTGTTTGAGCTGGAGACGGTGTGTGTTAAGAGTGTAGAGAAGAGTGTGTGTGTGTGAGCTGGAGACGGTGTGTGTTAAGAGTGTAGAGAAGAGTGTGTGTGTGAGCTGGAGACGGTGTGTGTTAAGAGTGTAGAGAAGAGTGTGTGTGTGAGCTGGAGAACGGTGTGTGATAAGAGTGTAGAGAAGAGTGTGTGTGTGAGCTGGAGACGGTGTGTGTTAAGAGTGTAGAGAAGAGTGTGTGTGTGAGCTGGAGACCGTGTGTGTTAAGAGTGTAGAGAAGAGTGTGTGTGTTTGAGCTGGAGACGGTGTGTGTTAAGAGTGTAGAGAAGAGTGTGTGTGTGAGCTGGAGTCGGTGTGTGTTAAGAGTGTAGAGAAGAGTGTGTGTGTGAGCTGGAGACGGTGTGTGTTAAGAGTGTAGAGAAGAGTGTGTGTGTGAGCTGGAGACGGTGTGTGTTAAGAGTGTAGAGAAGAGTGTGTGTGTGAGCTGGAGACGGTGTGTGTTAAGAGTGTAGAGAAGAGTGTGTGTGTGAGCTGGAGACGGTGTGTGTTAAGAGTGTAGAGAAGAGTGTGTGTGTGAGCTGGAGACGGTGTGTGTTAAGAGTGTAGAGAAGAGTGTGTGTGTGAGCTGGAGACGGTGTGTGTTAAGAGTGTAGAGAAGAGTGTGTGTGTGAGCTGGAGACGGTGTGTGTTAAGAGTGTAGAGAAGAGTGTGTGTGTGAGCTGTAGACGGTGTGTGTTAAGAGTGTAGAGAAGAGTGTGTGTGTGAGCTGGAGACGGTGTGTGTTAAGAGTGTAGAGAAGAGTGTGTGTGTGAGCTGGAGACGGTGTGTGTTAAGAGTGTAGAGAAGAGTGTGTGTGTGAGCTGGAGACGGTGTGTGTTAAGAGTGTAGAGAAGAGTGTGTGTTAATAACTTTTCCGCTAACTGTTATTTTGTATATGTACATTTCTGAAATACATAACTTACACCGTTACCTCTGATAACAGATCTCTGTAAATTGTAATGAGGACTGTCTCTAAAGCTGTATTAGTGAGATTACTACATTAAACTACTATATATAATGTTGAATATAATGAAATTGGGAATATTTGTGGATTCTGTTAATAATGAAATAATATAATAAAAAATCTCTTTATTGTGGATTATAATATTGCAATCGTATTGCGAGTTCAGTATGGAATCGTGACGTGTGTATCATTACAACCCTAGTCATTTATGACCACATTTTCAACCCAAATTCTCATTACTATAATATTTCAGAGCTTTTTTGTGCATTATTCTTAATGGCTACTAAAAATCTAATTTGATGTATTACAGTAATGAATCACTCCGGCACAAGATTCATTCATTCAAATCGGTATACACGCAAACAATTTTTTTTTTGCAGCGATGCCTTATTTTTCCCAAAGAACCTTTCAGCGATCCCTTCTTAAACTAACATTTTTTAAAATAATCAGATTTTAATAATAATCTAAAAAACTTTTTTCACTACAAAAAACCTTTTGTGCAATGGTTGTGAAAGGTTCTTCACGCAACCATAAATGCCAATAAAGATCCTTTATTTCTTAGCATCTTAAAAACGGGAATGGAAAAATTGTTCTAAAAAGAAGCTTAAAGTACTCTACATTATTCAAAATAAAACTTCCCTCTTTTGGTTTCGAGGTGGAATATGGGGCAGACATTATCTTGGCGGGTTTAACGAGATTCAGGCCAGAATCTGAGAGTTTTTATACTGCTGATATTCGAGGATCGGCTCTGATCCGCAGAGCAAAGACAGAAACATCTGGAGTCCATGTGTGTGAAACAGACGACTGGAGCAGAGAGAGACAATGAGTCACACACACAACCCCGTCATGTGCCTCATTTCCTTAAGGACTGAGGAGAAACTCACTGCCAAAACACACACACACTCACACACACTCTCTCTCACACACACACACTCTCTGACACACACACACTCTCTGACACACACACACTCTCTGACACACACACACTCTCTGACACACACACACTCTCTGACACACACACACTCTCTGACACACACACACACACACTCTGACACACACACACACACACACACTCTCTGACACACACACACACACTCTCTGACACACACACACACACTCTCTGACACACACACTCTCTCTGACACACACACTCTCTCTGACACACACACACACACACACTCTCTCTGACACACACACACACACACACACTCTCTCTGACACACACACACACACTCTCTCTGACACACACACACACACTCTCTCTGACACACACACACTCTCTCTGACACACACACACACACACACACACACACACACACACACACTTTACTGAGCAGCGTCTCACTGGAAGAACCTGCAGTTCTTCTGTGAGTAGGAACGACGACTCCCTCAAACTCTCTGCCCTGTAACTCCCGGCTAAGGAGAGCAGCAGAACGGAGAGATCAGGAGAAAGAGAGACGAGAGCGTGAACAGATGGTGGAGCCGAAGAGGAGGAGGAGCTCAGTGAACGGCGGAGGTGAAAAAGAAAGACCAGATGAGAAAGTGGATTTGCGTTTCAAACCTCTCACTTACTTCATGTGTGTCTGTTAGTCTGAATGTCTGTCTGGAGTTTAACGCTTCCTGTGTGTGTGTGTGTATTCCTGCTGAACACATTTAAGATGGAGGTCTGGCATCCTGACATAAGCCTCATGGCTCTGTGTGTGTGTGTGTGTGTGTGTGTGTGTGTGTGTGTGTGTGTGTGTGTGTGTGTGTGTGTGTGTGTGTGTGTGTGAGTGAGAGAGAGAGAGAGAGAGAGAGAGAGAGAGAGACAAGTACAAGAAAATGAAAAACACATTGCCCAACACACTTAAATAAAAAAAGTGCGTCTTTAAAGGTCAGTAAATATCTCTGAAGGGAAGAGTTCGCCTGAAACAAACTCTATGCAAGTACCGTACTTCCCGGAGTATAAGTCGCACTTTTTTCATAGTTTGGATGGTCGTGCAACTTGTATAGCGAAATTAATTGACACTGACTGACATGAACCAAGAGAAAACATTCCCGTCTCCAGTCGCCAGAGGGCACTCTACGCTGCTCCTGTAGCCCCTCGCTGGAAACATGAACTGAAAAACTGTTAAAACATTAACTTAAAGAACTGAGAAAGACTGAACACAGACAAACTGCCCCTAAAAAGAAAATCCTATTCTGCAGATTACAAACTGAGGGTAATCAAATATGCAGCCGAAAACGGTAATTGAGCAGCGGAAAGAAAGTTGTCGCACACCGGACGAGAAGCGCAGCGCCACATCTTTAAAATTCAAACACATTATTCTCTGTGAGTGTACACACACACCGGCGGCGTCGGTCCGCGCGCCCAGCTACGGCTCTGGACCTTCAAAATCCTGCCGCGCCACAGAGCGTCATTTACATAGTTTTATGTTAAATTTACATTTATTAGTCCTTAACGTATACTGACTTCACCCTGTGCTGCAATATACATTTAGTTTTACATTTATTTACAGAAATCAGCTGCTGGAATGACAATTGCTGATGTTATGGGATTTTCAGGTGATGTTCTCTTTTCTTTCAGTTAACGGACGCTCTGAGGTAAAGTGTTTTTAGAGTCAGACTCCGTAACGATTGTATTTAATTGTACAGTACAATCATAACATAGTACAGTTATTATCATAATTCCATAATGTCCTTAAACATAACAATATTGCTGGCCATAAACTGAGAAAGTGCGCGTCCAGTGTGCGATACCTCGAGTTGCGCTAGACGCGGCGCTTTTCGTCCAGTGTGCGACACCCGTAACTGTAATGAAGTAAACAAAGAAAGCTAATCGTGGGCTGAACGCAAGAGCTGGAGGAGCGAGTCCACAGATGCATGCTTGAACAACAAATAAATAAATGTGACTCAGTCCATAAATACGGTCCTTTATCTACTTTATATATAAGGTCTTTTATCTATACGGTCCTTTATATATACACGTAGGGGTGGGCGATTTCTCGATATTTAAAATATATCGAGATATTTTTTAAACACGATATGGATTTTGACATATCGTATATATCGATATATTGTTTATATTTAATTATGATTTCGCCGCTTTGTCTTCTCTGCGCTGTGCTCACCCCCGCCTCCTTGCTTTTGTTCCCCCTCCCCTCGCGTGTTGTCTCATTCAACATGGCGGCGCCCGCAACTAGCCCGGAGGCTACAGAACTCGTCTAAAAAGATCATCTTAAATGCTGTCTTACATGCACTTCTTGAGGCACACACGCACACTAGCAAACACACGCAAGGTCTCTCGCTCTCTGTCCCTCTCTGGCGTGCGCGCGCTACACGGTTTGAACCATGGTTTGAACATTCACACAGCCTTTCGAAAACGATACATTTCCCGGCACATGTTATTAAAAAGGATGACAATCCCGGTAAAACGGGACAGGTGGCAATTATTTTTGTATACAGCAATTAATTTGTATACAATTATTATTTTTGTATACAGGGATTTTTTTTTTTTAAATGTCGCAGAAGCACTTTGGACTACATGAACTGCCTACCTCTTTGCACTCCAATAAAAAAAAAGACTGTGGTATTTGGCATATTTGTTTTTGCATTAGTTTTTGTTGGGTTATTTTTCCTGTAAAGATATCGAGATATATATCGTATATCGAGATATAGCAAAATATATCGAGATATATTTTTTGCTCCGTATCGCCCAGCCCTATATACACGGTCCTTTATCTACTTTATATAACCGGTCCTTTATATACACTGTCCTTTATCTACTTTACGGTCCTTTATATATACACAGCCCTTTATGTACTTTATATATAAGGTCCTTTATCTACTTTATATATACGGTCCTTTATCTACTTTATATATACACTGTCCTTTATCTACTTTATATACACGGCCCTTTATCTACTTTATATATACGGTCCTTTATATACACTGTCCTTTATCTACTTTATATATAAGGTCTTTTATCTATACGGTCCTTTATCTACTTTATATACACGGCCCTTTATCTACTTTATATATACGGTCCTTTATATACACGGTCCTTTATCTACTTTACGGTCCTTTATATATACACGGTCCTTTATCTACTTTATATATACACGGTCCTTTATATACTTTATATATACGGTCCTTTATCTACTTTATATATACGGTCCTTTATCTACTTTATATATACTCGGTCCTTTATCTACTTTATATATACGGTCCTTTATATACACGGTCCTTTATCTACTTTACGGTCCTTTATATATACACGGTCCTTTATCTACTTTATATATACACGGTCCTTTATATACTTTATATATACGGTCCTTTATCTACTTTATATATACGGTCCTTTATCTACTTTATATATACTCGGTCCTTTATCTACTTTATATATACGGTCCTTTATCTACTTTATATATATACGGTCCTTTATCTACTTAATATACACGGTCCTTTATCTACTTTATATATACACGGTCCTTTATCTACTTTATATATACACGGTCCTTTATCTACTTTATATATACACGGTCCTTTATATACTTTATATATACGGTCCTGTATATACACTGTCCTTTATCTACTTTACGGTCCTTTATATATACACAGCCCTTTATCTACTTTATATATACGGTCCTTTATCTACTTTATATATACACAGTCCTTTATCTACTTTATATATACGGTCCTTTATATATACACTGTCCTTTATCTACTTTATATATAAGGTCTTTTATCTATACGGTCCTTTATCTACTTTATATATACGGTCCTTTATATACACTGTCCTTTATCTACTTTATATATAAGGTCTTTTATCTATACGGTCCTTTATCTACTTTATATATACGGACCTTTATACACACTGTCCTTTATCTACTTTACGGTCCTTTATATATACACGGTCCTTTATCTACTTTATATATACGGTCCTTTATCTACTTTATATATACACAGTCCTTTATATACTTTATATATACGGTCCTTTATCTACTTTATATATACGGTCCTTTATCTACTTTATATATACGGTCCTTTATCTACTTTATATATACACGGTCCTTTATCTACTTTATATATACACGGTCCTTTATCTACTTAATATATACGGTCCTTTATCTACTTTATATATACGGTCCTTTATCTACTTTATATATACACGGTCCTTTATCTACTTTATATATACACGGTCCTTTATATACTTTATATATACGGTCCTTTATATACACTGTCCTTTATATATACACAGCCCTTTATCTACTTTATATATACGGTCCTTTATATATACACTGTCCTTTATCTACTTTATATATACGGTCCTTTATCTACTTTTTATACACAGTCCTTTTTCTACTTATATATATATATATATATATAATGGTCCTTTAAACACTTTTTGAAGATTTTACATTAGTAGAAATCTTTGCAGACATTTGAAGGAAACTCTATTGAGTACTGAAGACCATGCGCTTGAAACTGTGTACTTCATCAAACTTCAAAACAAAGACCAAAGATGATTTTACACCAATATCATTGCACAGACAGACGTGATGCACAGACTAAACCGCGACCCCTGACTTTGGCAGACGCTTTAACGAGACCCAAAAACACTTTCTTGACTCCATGAGCACAAAACCAACCGAGACGCGGTTGGAAATCAGACGCATGTGCTTCTATTGTCTGACGCAATATCACCACCACACCCCGACTTTACTGCTCGGCTCGTGGGGTCAAAGTTCAAAGTTGCCATGGTAACACATGTGTGCAATCCCATATGGGTAATTACTGGAGACGTGGGGTAAGTAGGGCACGTTACAGCCACGATGTGAGAGAGTGTGTGTGTGTGTGATGAGCCTGTGTACGGCGGTGAGTGAGCGACCCGACGGCATCGCGGCAGAATCCTGAGGATATTCAATAAATGCGACTCTATGCATGATGTAGAAAAGCAATGGCTTATCTGCAAATCTCTAATCAGTGTGTGTGTGTCTGTGTGTGTGTATTAACCCCTCCCCAGCAGCCCGCGTCAGGATAAATGGGAGATCAGAGACTAATGCCACTCTGAAACAAGTACAGATCTCTTTAGCACAACAAAAAGCCTCTTTACTGTTAGTGATACAGTAAATCCTCTTCTGATGCGTGTGTGTGTGTGTGTGTGTGTGTGTGTGTGTGTGTGTGTGTGTGTGTGTGTGTGTGTGTGAGGCAGCAGTAAACTGATGTGATTTTAATATCAGTGCCGTGGAACAATGACTGCAACTGAATGAGGTTCCTACACCTTTTAACCAATGACTTTCACATAGATTTCATTCACAAACAACAACTTCTAAAGGAAAGCACAGCATAGATTGAACTAGAAAACATAAATAAATGTGAAACTATTCTTCCAGGATTTTCCCAAACTGTGCTCATGTTTCACTGCTTCATACGTCACTGGAAATGCGTTTTTAGAAGGCTGGATGAAAGAGCTGTGTGTTTACAGACGTCTCACTCCTTTAATTTCCTGCATCTCTTGCTTTTCATAAATGCGTGTCTCTTGTTACCGAATGGTTTGATTCCTGCACCCCCACTTCATTCCTGACTCGCTGCAGGCAAATTTCCAGACACTCTCTCTCGGAGCAGGATCAATACCTTTTTTGGGCTACACGGACAAGCTTTCTCTCACACACACACACACACACACACACCACACATCTGCTCAGTCTTAATCCCGTCATGGTGCAGTTCAGAGAAACGGTGAGCCATTAGCCAGTGAAAATGAGCCATTAGGACATGCAGCACTTTAGATCACTTACCGGAGAAACAGAAAGAACGAATGGAAAGAGGGAAAGGGTTGGATAGATGGATAAACTGCAGAAATGAGAGATGAGATCATGTCTAAATGCATGGAGTGCAAAGTACCGCAGGATGGAGAGAGAGATGGAGCAAAGGCCTCGGATGAGACTGGGAAATCAACTCCATGATTCAGGAACATCTCCTGCACGGAGGATCATAAGCACTGCACACGGTCCCACAGTATCAGTGACTGATCCTTGAAATCTCACCTTTGGTGCCCCAATCATCACTCTTTGTTTTCATTACACATAACAGTATAATATCAGAGAACCATAAGAGCGTAGACTCGAACTAATCCTATGCTAGGTTGTTTGGACAAAACCAACCGTTGGGTTTAAATTTAAACCCAACGGTTGGATTTGTCCATATTGTTTATTTGTCTGGATCAAATATGGACAAAACCAACCGTTGGGTTTAGAATTTTAAATGTACACCAAACGGTTGGATTTGTCCGTTTATTTGTTTGGGTCAAATGGACAAAATAAACCGTTGGGTTTAAAATTTTAAATGTAAACCCAACGTTTGGTTTTCTCCACATTTGACCAAAACATGGGGAACGTTGAAACAACCCAGCATTTTTCACAGTGTATATTCATACATAAACACAAACGCGTATTTTTCAACACAACCCAGAATCGTGATTTTAACGCTTACCTGTCCGATCTCTCCGGTTCCGTCCATCCGCGCTCGTTTGCACTCAGCCCCGACCGAATCCCCCGCCGCCGCGACACCCTCCGGCTCCGGGTCCCCGCGCTTCATCCCCCGAACCCCCGCAGAACCCGAGTCCAGGTCCCGCTCGCGCTCCAGGATCCCGCGGGTCACGGGCAGCATTACAGATGCGACGTCGGTCGACATTAACATCGAAGAGGGCCACAGATGTTGCGTATGAAGAGCGAATAACGAAGACGAGATGTTCTGGCAAAGGATCAGCGGCGCTTTACGGATCAGAACTGACGCTCATCTGACGCGTTAAAACCCGTTACAGACTGACGCGCGCGTGCCGCATTAAAGGCCTTTAAAGAGAAGCGAGTATTTCGGGCCTGGACGCGAATAACAGACTCGAACCACGAGCAGAAACACCTCCGAGCTTCAGAACGCGTGGAATATCCTCTGGTGAGAAACTGAAAACGGTGGAAAAAACGAGTCTTAACACACATGGACGGTCAACGCGGAGGAAACGCTTAATGCGTCTGAAGGTTTCAGATCTTCAACGCTTTTCTGTCGATGCCACTTAAATTAAACGCAAAAGCATGGAGTTCACCTTTAAAAATAGGCGTCGCGGGAAAACGCGAGAGAAACGCGATGCATCATTCCAGTCCTTCGAGCGAGATTCAAGCGATTTCCTAAAACAAAGGAGTGGCGTGGAGCTGCTGCTTTTCCTTTCTTCTCTCTCTCTCTCTCTCAATGGATTCTTGCTGCGGAGAGGAAACGCGCGCGCGCGCCCCTCCTCTCCGGTTTCCTCGCGCTCTCGTTGCTTTATTCTTGCTGCAGTTTTCCCTGTTTGAGCACGAAGCTGTTTTAGTGTTTAACTTGGAACCGAACGCAAGATTACATCTGACTATATATGTGCCTATTATTGATTTGTATCAGCGTTTTGTTCTCTAATAAACCCGCAATACTGCGACCGGGATACGTCAACAATGTGACGAGCCAATAATGAATGTTCCGTATGAAAACCGTATGGAGAAATACAGATCTGCAACTTAGTAGCAGATCGGCTGGAACTGAGAGGGTGAATTGCTGGAAAGATACGGACATATGTCCTTATTTGTGTGTTGATGCAGGGAGATTGATAACCAAAACGCACATATATAATTAGCCTATTCGTGTGTGATTCATATGCGGTACAGTATGTTCCTGCTGGATTCGCAGTGGAAAATGAAGCCGCCGAAAAGCGAGTCGCTTTTGCGGCGTTTTCGCGACATCTAGCGGGCACGTGGTGCAATGACACCCATACACAATCAATGCAGTTTCAAGGCCATGTCCATGCAACTTCTGAACTTTGTTTTCTTTTGCGCAATACTGGAAGGGTTTTGATTTAAAAATTACCATCTGTTAGAAAAACTATTTATTGATACACAGGCCTCTTCCAAAGTGTTATTCTGCTGCACCTTGGTTTAATAATCAGATAATCTGTATGTAAGTTCAACATTTTGTAACAGTATTTGTACTATTAAATTTAATAGTAAATAAATTTGTAATGGTAATTCCTGCATTTGGAGGCGCACAGCTCATCATCACTGACCCACTTTACCCCCGTTTTGAGGGGAAATGCTATATTCAATAATTCATGGCTTATCTTTAGCCAAATTGTGGGTCATTCATGAAAGAAATACACAAATGAAGAAGAAAGCCAAAATATTAAATGTAATGGCTGTATATTTATTGAGAAATGAGTGTCAAAATGACAATTTTCACCTGAGATTGGGCAGATTTACAGGGAGGTACAAATGAGTTTAGAAAGATGGCAGCATCATTGTTTTATTTTCAATCAGAGATTGGTTGGTCCTTTAGTTAAATCTGTTGAATTTAGCAATATTTGTTGTATTATATGACAAACAGTCAGTTCAAAAATGGGAAAAAGCACTTCTTGTGTGTTTTTGCCCAAAGTTTGCATGCCTGTAACTCAAGAACTATTAATGATATCTTAATATCCTTTACGATTCTGATTCTTAACCAACTGTTCTTTTGATTTCTTAATTTTTAAGACCCAATATGGTTCATTTCCAGAGATATGGAGATTTCAATGTGGCTCCATGAGTAAATTGGTCAATTGTACACATTTTCAGTGGTTAAAAACCAAAATCACTGCATAAAACTGAAACTTTTTTCATTTTAAAGAGGAATATGAGAAGAACTAATAATGTTGAAACCACAAATGCATATTGTTTTTTTCTATCAACACAATTGTAATGGCTGTATATTGTATAGAGCATACCTGTCTGAGTGCCACAAATGTTATTTTTTTCAAGTTTGCATGACTTTAACTAAAGAAGTATTAAAGATATCTGAATGTCCCTTTCAATTCTGATTCTTAAACAACTGTTCCTTTGATTTCTTAATTATTAAGACCCAATATGGTTCATTTCCAGAGATATGGAGATCTCAATGTGGCTCCATGCGTAAATTGGTCAATTGTAAATTTTCAGTGCACAAAAATTAAATCTGGGTCACTTGCATACAACTGATGCTTTTTTTTATTTTAAAGATGAATGTCTGAAGAACTAATAATGTTTTTTTTTTTCCGATCAACACAACCGTATAGAGCATACCTGCTGAGTGCCATAAATGTTATTTTCCCAAAGTTTGCAAGCTTGTAACTCAAGAACTATTAAAGATATCTCAATATCCTTTTCGATTCTGATTCCTAACATACTATTCTTCTGCTGTCTTAATTTTTGACACCCATTTCCAGAGATGTGGAGATGTCAATGTGGCTCCATTTTCAAATTTTGTGGGTCACTTTTCAAACAGCTGATACTTATAGTCTGAAGAACAAATGATACTGAAACTTGAAATATATCTTTCCTTCTATAAAAAACAACTGCATACAACACTCCTCTGAAAACTTCCTGAAATCTGGTTGAAATTACCCTTTCTTGTAATGGACCTTTTCTAAACGGTTACTTGACAAAAGTTAAAGGAGAACTCCGGTCAATTTTAACATTTAGCTCATTGTTTTGTAAATTTGGAGTGCTGTCAGTACAGAGAACAACGACAAAAATCAGTGTTGCCTACACCGTGTTAGCCTCTTTCTAAAATTTGCACCCTGTTGACTTACATGGGGCAAGTTTTAAACCTGCTTTTAGCCACTTAACATCCTTGATGTGTCATTACAAGTGCACAGCCATGTGAGTGATTTTATTCAGAGTGAACACGGTGAAACTGACTGCAGTAGATGTGAACGATATGAATAAAACTGATGTTAATTCAGCCAGCTCACATACCTGCATTTACTTCCTGTTTTCGGTCGAAGTCCACAGTAGTCGATTGTCGAGTGCGCGCGCGCCGCGATCATTGGTAAATTACCATTGCTTAGTTACCAATGATCACGCGCGCGCACTCGACAATCGACTACCAATGATCGCGCGCGCGCACTCGACTACTGTGGACTTCGGATCAAATTTTAAAAAGAGGCTAACACCATAGACATAATAAATACATAGACGCCCTATTGGCCGCTTTGGAACGTTGCTGCGATACGTCAACGCGTCCGCCAATTTGCTGAGGGCAAGAATGCGCTGTAAACAAATGCAAGTAAACGGGTGAGCAGCGGCTTTCCTGGATAAAAACAATAATAACGTTTACATTTATCAACCGATTTCAGTGGTTTGTACGGGGTGTACGTTACTATTACTAATTATATAATGACCAAATACAACCTGAAAAAAATGTTCAGTCTTGTTTGTGAAAGGTAATTCCCCGAGACCTGTTTTCAATTGTGTGGCGATGTGTACAGACCCAAGAGCACACGAAGCAGGCATTTTTCTTAATTCCTGTAATGAGAGGTATGAGAAAGTTGCCCTCCGCAATATGGCGGCGCCGTTGACGTACGCTCCAGCAACCAATAGGGCGTCTATGTATTTATTATGTCTATGGAAAACACGGTGTTGGCAACACCGATTTTTGTCGTTGTTCTCTGTACTGACAGCACTCCAAATTTACAAAAAAATGAGC
Source organism: Siphateles boraxobius (assembly GCF_051911475.1). Lineage (NCBI taxonomy): Eukaryota > Metazoa > Chordata > Actinopteri > Cypriniformes > Leuciscidae > Siphateles > Siphateles boraxobius. The sequence goes on from NW_027508782.1 coordinate 35,585, forward strand.
TCAATTTTAAAATTGACCGGAGTTCTCCTTTAAGAGTTATTGAGCTCACTAAAAAAGTGTTTTGGTACACTGAAATATGTATTGCTCTAAATCAGTCATATACATCGTTCCCCACAGCTGTGGACTCAGTGGCAGAGAGCCAGAAATGAGTATTTGCAAGATGTTACAGTAGATTTACTCATTTGTTCCTTGCATCACTTGTTGACATGATTCTCTGCAGTTACATCACAAAACTTTGATCATGCAGAGACTTTATCACAAAACTTTTCCTCCTCATCAGCCAATTACAGACTTGTTGACCCAAAAGAGTCGCAACAATTGGTTGTGTCCAAATGTCCCGTGAGAGACACACTAAACTGAGGACAGAGTTGGGTGATGGTCAGAGAGACTTTGGCAGAGACGTGGATCGGGACGCCTCACACTGTGGGTGAGTTATCAGTCACATTTTCATAGTTTTTCATCATTTAAAGGGGTCATGACATTATTAGGTTCAAGAATGATTTTGGTAAAGTTTAGCACTAGAAAAACAAACAAACAGTCATTTATTAGCCAAACTGACCAGATTTCTTTAACTTCTGCTGTTCTGATTGGCTAATGTCACTCTATAGGAAAGAAGATCAGCGGATTGTGTGAGTAACGGTATGTGTCCTCAGTAGAGTTGGTGTTTTTAATGGATTATATGCACGATTGCTTCTGCATTCAGTCTCTGTGGAAGCTCTGTGTGTGTAGAAATTGTAGACTAGGCTAAATATTACACACAAAATTAAATCTTGAGGACGTGTAAGACAACAGGACAAAGCTATATAGATAACGCTAAAGGTATATTTAAAGCTTCAAGTATTCATACTAACGTTTTATGTTTTAATATAATATACTAAAATGTTATGTTTACTGTAGCGCACTCTTAAAAATAAAGGTTGTTTATTGGCATTGATGGTTCCATAAAGATCATTCGTGGAATCTTTCCATTGGACAAAGTGTTCTTTTTAGTGGAAAAAGGTTCTATTGATAAATAAAATGTAAAGTAAAAAATAGTTCTGTTGTGTTCACACTTGTAGTTCGGTTGGCTTGGTTCATTTGATGCGGACCAAGAAAAAACACTAGTCCTGGTCCGCTTTAGCGTTCACATTGGCATTTTAACACCGAACCTAAAGGCATATTCTCACAGCCTTATTGATCAGCTTTTATCACATATATTTCGAGACTGAACATCCAGAACAATGCTGTGTTCTGGGATAAATGCACTCGTTGTAAGTTCGTACTGTACATATGATGGTATTCTGACCAGTTGAAGCTAGTTAAGATTATAACGCGCGGTTCTGACGCCTGTACTGACGACTATAAACAGGTGTGCTTGAGCTTTCTGTGCTTCCATCATCATATCCTGTTTTGGGTTCGTTTACATGTCTTGGTTCATATTTCAGCAGAACCGCAGAGAGAGTGTTGGGAAGCGGATCGAGACCGTCTTCCAGCTCTCGGTCTGCTGGTTCGGTTCGGATGGCAGCGTTCACCGCACTAGAGTTCGTTTTAACCCAAGCAAACATGCCAAGAGTGAACACAGCCTGAGAGGTTCTTTGGGGAACCTAAAACTGTTCTTATTGGCATCGCTGCTGCAAACATCCCTTTCGGAACCTTTTTTGTATAATATAATATAATGTACTATACTATAATATATACAGTATACTATAATGTGTTCAACAGGTGACAGAAAAAAGTTCGCAATACCACAATTTCCATGGAAAGATATTGGAAGCTTGTATATCTATGGAAGCTTTTTTCCGCCATGGAAAAAATAAAAGGTAATTGCGACTTTTACTCACAATTGCAAGTTTACGTCCCGCAATTCTGTGACTTTTTTTCTCAGAAATGTGAGATATAAACTCACAAAAAAGTCTCAATCACCTTTTTAATTTTTGTACTAAAATATGTAGGCTATTCGTTGTGCCGAATTTCGACTCCCTGCCAAATGATTATTACCCGCCTTGTTTAAGTCAGTATTGATTGCCTACTAGTCCTAACCCTAGCCCTGATCCTAACCCCTCCTGCACAACTAATGCTAAACCTACCAATACAAGTGGGGTAATAATGTGGCAAACATGCTTTCATTCGTAGCACTGGGATTTTTTTCTGAAATCTAGAGTCCATTCATTCCTATGGGAGCCGAACAGCACACGGGTAGCCTAACTGTGGGATTGACAGCGAAACGCAAAAGCGTCAACTCAACAAGTTTCTTGCGAACACCGTGTCTCGAGGCCCCATCCACACTACTGCGTTTTAGTTTAGAAGCGGTTTATTAAAACGAATACGATCTCCGTCCACACCAGCGTTTCAGCTGCGTATTAGAACTGATCTCCGTCCACATTAAAGGTCCCATATTATGCAAAATTCACTTTTGCATGCTGTTTGGACATAAATGTGTGTTGGCAGTGTGTGTACACAACCACCCAATAGTGATAAAAATCCACTCACTCCTTTTTTATTAATCCCCATAAATCATCAGCAGTGTCTCCCAATGACCTGTTTTCAGAATACTGTTTTAGTGACGTCACTAAGTACAGGCCCCGCCCACGAGTGTCGACAGACACTGCCGTTCTAACATAGACCCGCGCTGATCGAGTTCACAGCTGCTGCACTGACGAGAATATCTCCCAGCGTTGTAGGTGTTGTGTGGCTGGATGTATTAATCCACATAGCTCTCTCTATTTACTCCCGAAATCTGAGGCAGCCGCTGAAGACGAGGTGGAATTATTTTGTTTTTAAAGAAAATGCTCCCTCAACTCTACCGAAATTCGTTTATGTAGGCTACTTGCGCACTTCTTATATATTACTGTTTACTCAGCTCTTAGTTTCTGAAGTGATACTGACGCGTCATCTTTTGTGTTATGTACAATAAACTTTATCAAACTGATCAGTAACGTTATATGTTTGATCATCATTCGGACCTGGTCCGAAACAGCAGACTTGTAGGCTATTAATAGTGGATACATACAAGCAGATGACAAACACGTTACAACCGTAATTAAACTACTAAACTATACCTGTTCCATCTCTATAGCACTCTGACTCTGTATGCATTATTTTCCGACTCCGGGTCGAAATGAACACATTTACTGAGAGTTTCTGATATTATTATCATCATTCTTTCTGTGAGATGAACTTGTCCTGAGACTGAGCGCGAGCTCTTGAAGCTCCGCCCCCTTTCCGTGCTCATTTGCATTTAAAGGGCACACACTAAAACAGCGCGTTTTTCTGAGCACCAAAAAATGACAATTTAAACATGCTGTAAAAAATGATCTGTTGGGTGTTTTGAGCTAAAACCTCACATACACACTCTGGGGACATCAGAGACTTGTTTTACATCTGGTGAAAAGAGGCATAATATGGGACCTTTAAAACGACTGAAAACGCGGATCACGTGACCATTCACCTACACTGGGCGTGCGCGTGCCGGTGTAAACAGAAAACAGATTGACTATTCCTCAGATTTCGCTGAGGTTGATAAGTGCCGATCTGGACATTCAAAAGATTTCGCACCATTCTTCAGGAACTACAACTTCATTGATAAAATGATCTCACCATGCGCTGGTTCTTCCCGGCTTAACCCAAAACCGACGCTCCATGTTTGGTCGATACCGCCGCTGCACACGGAGTCACAGATCGCTGGAATAATAGCTTGCCTCCGGCGCATGTCGGCAGTTATAGCATTGTAAAATGCATAATTTACTTGCACTAACGTAACTGGTAGTCCAGGCTGTTGTTGTATGTTTTCTTCCGTTGTATGACACACAATCAGAGCAGAGCGTGAGTCTCTGCGTCATCGTTTATAAAAACCTCCGTTTTGACCCGTCTTCACTAAAACGCCCTCCGGAGATTCAAAACGCAAAACGGGGTCGGCAGCGTTTCTAAACTTCTCTGTTTTAGGTCTTCGTTTTTGCCGTTTTAGTCTGGACGGGAGGTGCAAATGTAGCAAAAGGTCTCCATTTCTAAACTAAAACGTAGTAGTGTGGATGGGGCCTCAGTTACAAACCCATCTGCAGATCATCTGGATGAACACATAATCCTCCGACAAGAACTGGTGTTGTGCCGAATGTCGACTCCCTGTCAAATTACTGGGGACATTTTACACCGTTACACTTTTATTTTGACGAGTCATATTTGACTAGTTTGAATGATAATTAGAGATATCTACAGATATTTAAGATATCTGTATACGTTTGAACTAGATATCACAATATATGTGATAAAAGCCGACCAATCAGGTTGTGAGAATATCACTATGCCTTTATGTTCGGTGTTAAAATGCCAATGTGAACGCTAAAGCGGACCAGAATGTCATTTGACATGTCATGCATATAGGTAATTACAGATGTCTCTAATTATATGTTGACTAGTCAAAATAAGAAAATTATATCTCGTACCGAAGCCATTAAACGGACAGGCTGATGTTGTAATAACCGTAAATACTAATTTTACAAGATTTCAACTTGTAAAAAGCATTCACGTTCTCATAGAGCTTGTAATTACAATTTGAAAGCTGAGAATTTTCTGAGAGCTCGTATTGGGCATAGAAATGCATAAATCCCACTCCGACGACGTCGTATCAACGTCACATATATCATCTCGACTCGAAATTACAGTAATTACGACATGACGCAAACGCAGAATTGGTTATATATTAAAGCATGAATTCTATGTAAATAATAGATCTACAATATTCACATGCAGTTCATAGGACGCATGATAACATTTAAACCTTTAACATTTTTATCTCCCAGTCCGGACTTTATAACTTATAGTTTGACGTCCAGCTCCTCCTGTCCGCATGTAATGGGTGGAGCTTGACGTCCAGCTCCTCCTGTCTGCATGTAATGGGTGGAGCTTGAAGTCCAGCTCCTCCTCTCTGCATGTAATGAGTGGAGCTTGAAGTCCAGCTCCTCCTCTCTGCATGTAATGGGTGGAGCTTGAAGTCCAGCTCCTCCTCTCTGCATGTAATGAGTGGAGCTTGATGTCCAGCTCCTCCTCTCTGCATGTAATGGGTGGAGCTTGAAGTCCAGCTCCTCCTCTCTGCATGTAATGAGTGGAGCTTGACGTCCAGCTCCTCCTCTCTGCATGTAATGGGTGGAGCTTGACGTCCAGCTCCTCCTCTCTGCATGTAATGGGTGGAGCTTGACGTCCAACTCCTCCTCTCTGCATGTAATGGGTGGAGCTTGACGTCCAACTCCTCCTCTCTGCATGTAATGAGTGGACCCTGACATCCAGCTCCTCCTCTCTTGCTGCAATGGGGTGGAGCTTGATGTCCAGCTCCTCCTGTCTTGATGAAATGGGTGGAGCTTGACCTACTCCAGCGCTGTGGACCTAATCGGTGGAGATATGTTTAGCTTTATGAGTAGGGTTACTCTCCGTGTCCTAACCAGAAGTGATGCGATAGAATTCCAGCGACAAGCAATTTGTCTGTCCACAATAGACGTGACACAGCCAATCAGAAGAGAGTGTGGGCGACGTTTCTCTGCAATCAAAACGAAATGGATAAGCACTAGGGGTATAACAGTAAATGTATTTGTCCCGAACCGGCATGGTTCGGATGTGTACGGTTTGGTATACAGTTAGACGATCAATACAGTCAGTCACAGGCGATCCACACTCCACTCCAGAAGGAAGCGCGTGCGGTAATGCAATGCTGTTTGCTAACCACCACAACAGGAAAAAGAGCAGGAGAAGAAGAGATGATCTACACACCAACCCAAAACAAGAGCTCAGATGAACGCAAGAGATTGCTAGTAGCCTTTACGCTGAGTTTCGATTCATTTTTGTGACGCTCTCCACAAAGAGGCATCCTGTTTGTTTTCTTAAATTTAAAAAAGCACAATGATTTGTTTTTATTGAGTGTACACAATGGCCCTCATTTATCAAAAGTGCGTACACCAAATTTCCAGCGTACACCTGGCGTACACCCAAAACCACGGTGACTTTGATATTTATCAATATGGACATTAGCGTACGGCACGCTCAAATCCTACGCCAGGTCAGGAGGTGGTGTACATGTACGCACGTTTTGAGTTAGTGCGGAAATGCGCAGAAAAACAATTCCTTACACCACAAAACGCACTGACAAACTAAAAGATATGAGGAGCTCTTTTCCAAAACGCGATAAACACCATTTTTAAAAATAATTTGTATTTTATTTCTATTAATAAACTAGTGTTGTGTCTGCAAAGATGAAATTGATGATCACCATCTCCGTAGTGAACGTGCCTATAGAGAGAGTAGCCTATTTCTTTTCGTTTATAATTGTTTCGTTTAAAGACATTTCAAGCTTTCTTTATAGATATATTTCTCATGTCTGTGAGGCATATACTGAGTTTCGGTTAATTTGTGATGAGATGCGCTCCAGTTCACGTGCAATGCAAGGAACCGCGCTCGCGCCTCCATGTCATGACTCATGATTATATTGTCTGCTATTTGCTTCTTATTTATTAAATCCAGGCAATTGGTTGATGAAAAAAATATTAAAATTAAGATACAATTTATACAAAACGAAATTCACTTCAAAGAAAGGCTTTCTACAAAACAAAACTTAATTAAGTGGCCAAAATCATGTCTGAGCATGTCTCCCGATATATTGCGCATCCTATCTTACCCTATGTTCACTTTTCATAATCAACATAGATGGGGAAAAAATAACATTATTATTTTTAAACAAATATGAAACTAAATGCACTTAGTTAATGGCTACAACACATAGCCTAATAGTAGGCCTGAATATTGTTATCATTACTTTTTTCAAGTTCGGCACGAATTACTATTAGCCTAAATGTGTTACTAAATGATTTGAATGTATTTTTAACATTGTTGTATTTAAGAACTGTATTTGTGTGTTATTTTTAAATTATTTGTTTTATGTGGTGGACAATATTGGAACGTGACATTGGAAATATTTATTTTATTTTTACTAGCAAATTTACACATTTTTATTTGCATGTTCTCTTGTTGTTTTTGTTGTTGTTTTTTTAGACAAAAAATGGATGGATTTATAGCGTTTTGGAAAAAAATACAATTAACTTTGAATTTATCATCAACAATATTGTTGTTTGATTTAATAATAATTTTTCATGATGGTGATGGTCTCGATCTCCAGAGAAGTGTCTCCTCTTTGCCGTCTTCCGTGTGTCCATGGCGTAAAATGAGGGCGTGGGGGAAGCGGATACTTGAATATATAGGGGCGTGTTATTGTAATGACGATCGTTTTCAGCCACGGCATTTATCAAGGGCAGGTATTGCGTACACCTGGATTTCAAAGGTACGCACAGCTTCATAAATCAGGCGGTGAGAGGAGTGTAAGCATAATCTTACGCCAACATATACGCCCGTTTCTACGCAAGAATGATAAATGAGGGCCAATGAGTCTGTACATTTCCAACCATGACTTATGTATAAGTTACACCCCTATTAAACACATAATCAAATTCATAATTATCAAAAAAATTAATAGCCTATTGTGTAACTGATACTGGCTTTTGTCAGAAAACACTCGTTTGTTCACAGTTTGAATGCTCTTTTCCCCCTTTTGTTAATTTTCAAGATCTGAAGCGATTTTCGTAGCTTTAAGTACGGCTATAAACTAAAGGTCACGCAAAATGATATTAATTTCAAACTCACATTCAATTCTTTAAACATTAAGAAATGTACATAAACGGTACCAGAGATTATCATTGCCATACTTTTTTTAATGAATACAAAATCTGACTACAACAAAATGGCACAATACAGTTATTATACAAAGAAAATACAGGCATGGATGGCTCAACACAAGTAAAGGCAAAAAATGTTTAAATAATAGATAAGGAAAAAAAGAAACATAAAACAGATTATACAATTTTATTGCACTTCGATTTTTCATTTTAGGGAGGGCATCTGAGCAGTATTTTATTTCATTTCTGAATATAATAAACAAAGGAGGGGATTTAAGAAATCTACACTTATGTATAAAGTATTTGCCAATAATATAATGTTATTAATCAAATCAAATAACCTACAACAATCATTGGTTATCCCATACCTCATATTTTAGGCCACCACATCTTTTCCTATCAGCCAGTCCTGTAATGTTCTCCAAAGGGATTTAGAGAAGTTACATGAAAAATATATAAGTTCTGTATCTTCAGAGAGACATTTACAAAGACGACAAGGCACATTTTCAAAATTATATTTTAAATTCAGAAATGTATTGGAAGGATATATCTTATAGTCTGTCTCTTTAGCTTTGGGGCGAAGAGGAAATCTTGAATAAGCTGTTCTAAAATATTTTACAGTATCATTATCAAATGTATGATCTAATTTATTTCTTACAATTTAACAGGGATAGTAGCAAGATTGGATGATAACTTGTCTTATGTATTTGTTAGTGCAAACTAGTTTATTTTCAAACTCAATACCACCAACATGTAGCGACGGACTGCCGTAATTTTGAGTATGATTAGGAACATCATTACGAAATTTATACCAGAGGATAAAACTGTTTTGGATGACCGGCATATCCGTGTTTTAGAGTGAAGGCATTGTAATCCATGATATTACCGTCCTCATTCATTATGTCCATTACAGACCAGATATTCCTGCTTAACCAGTCCTCAGGCTCGTAGAATAGAGACTTGTTTCTATGTAAAATATATCTATTATTCCACAAAGGAGTATTGTGGGGTGTAAAATTATGCGTGTACATAAATAATACGTTTCCAAAATAAGAAAACTTATAGGTGAAATGCTGATAGTTTCACCAGGAGTTTGAGTATACCATACTCACATTTGAGTAGAACGTGAATTCCAACTAGTTTACAAAACAAAGCTGAAGGCACGACATACCAAAAGCTATCAGTGTTAGCCTAGTGTTACATTAAAACATTTGAAGCCACTTAAGCTTTAACAATATTCATGCTCTCGAATTAAACCTTCGCAGGGAGTTTGATTGACAGGCGATCTGACCAATCATAACCCGCCATTTTTGTCCGACAAAGCAGTCAGGAGAGTTAGTCGATTATTGTTGGAGGATTTGATCTTGAAGAACTAAGTATACTGACGTCTTTTCGCGTTAAAATAACATTCTTTCTTATGTTCATTCATGCTTATTTGATGCTATGAATTAACTAGAAGGAAGAGATGATTGGTTCACGAGAGGCTTTAACCAAAGATTATAGAAGTACCAAGAGGCGAAACTCAATAGAACGTTCCATTGCAACAAACGCGCGCGTGCGCAGAGCTGCAGCTCCGCCATCTTGGACTGAACGCAACACAGCTGTCATAGAATTGAACGATACCGGTTCCAATTCAAAAGCGGTTAAGGAAACTAAATAGTAGTTTCTAGTTTTTAATATCTCTATAGCCTAAACTAAAACGGCGTGTTGAATAATGTACAACAAAATAATGCTTATGGATCGGTTTATAATTAAACAATTTCGTCATAGAGCAAAGCTGTTAAATAGGCTATTTATTTAGGTTACCCCAATAACTTTTGGGGATAACTCCCGTTTTCATACAGCACAATTTTACAACACCAGTAAAAACAGCCCATCCTCATGAAATGATTGACAAATTCATTGAAAAAGCCAAAACACAATGAACTGAGTAAGTTATGGGGACAACACATTAGTCAAGAGAGAATATGCATATAGTAGGCTAATAGAAGATCATCACAAAATGAACCGTAATAAAATTGTTGATGGTAAGTAGATCACCACTTAATTTCTGCCTGCATTACACACAACAAATCAAACATTGTGCAAGTAAAGTACATTTAGTTACTACAAATAGAATGGCAATGGTAAGTATTAGCTGTTCTATATGTTTTAGTCCTTAGTTTTATTATAATTTAATTCACCTTGACTGATAAAAACTTTGTACAACACATGTTACATTTGATACAGAAAGAGAGAGTTAATGTACAGATTTACAGATGACTTAGCTTTAAAAAAAATTCTGTTGCGCTTCTGTTTTGGACTGTGATAGTTGTCGATTTTGGGTCCGTACTATATAATGGATTCTGACTCTATATTGAATGGTTTCACCATGTATACACAAGAGAGTTTTTGCACTTTTCCTTGTCACACACAACTTCCCTGCACTCACTGTTGTACACCTCCATGCCGCTATTTACATATGGAGACGTACGTACGCTGCGCACTTTAACGTTAATAAAAACCTTTTCTACTTTACCTCTCTGGATCTTTGGGGAATCTATGAAATGCTAGTTGATTGGTTGTACACTGGTAGTTGTTTCAGTTGATGGCAGAACACTGTTTTCTTTGTTTCCAATTATTTCCAGACATAATCCTGTACAGTTGTGCTAACGGTAAAACCGTTGGTTCAGTCCAAAATGGCGTCAGCGCGACAGCAGCGCAATCTCGCGATTGTTGTCAAAACTGCAACGGAGTTTCGCCTCTTGTTACTTCTATACTCGTTGCTTTAACTGAGGCTCTACAGCGATCGGTCACGACACATTACAAAGCCTCAAAACTGTATTTATTGTTTAAAGTTCTATGACTAAATTTGACAATTTGAAAGTTGAGACTTTTTTTCATATCAAAAGTAACCTGGGGCCTATACCATGAAGCCGGTTTAGGTGGCTAGCCAGCTATGTTTCAGTTTAGTTTGCGTCAACCCTGGGTTTTAGGGACCATGAAAGTGGTTTGGCTTTTAGCAGTGTTCATCGCCGTAGTAACTTACGTATGAAGGTAAAATGATGACATAAAGAATCGCATGCGCAGGGTAAGATTTGTGAAAGTGTACATAAGATTGCAAGCGTAAATTAAATTTGCATGTGCAAGAGAAGATTTGTAAAGGTGTAAATCGCAATTCAAGTGTAATAAAAAAATATTTGCGGCATTTAACTGTTATTCGTAAGTGTAATTCATGTATTTTGAAGCTGCAGCTTCATGCTAATGCTAAATAAATAAGATCTGTATTCTTCAGACTTTCATTTTTCCGCGCTTACACTTTTGGCACGGTTTTTGCGCACAAATGCGGTCAAAAGCACTGCAAGCCTGTGAACAGCAATTTACAAGCGAAAACGACAGAGGCAGGAACTGCAAAACGGATTAATTGCGTAAAATCTAACTTTGTGTAAAAAATAAACTGTTGCAAATGTCTACATGACTCTTTGTGTGCATGAGGCAAAAAGTTTCCGAAATAACCCGATTTGTACAGTTGCGTCTTTCATTTTCCTGCGCTTCCACTTTTGGCAGATTCTCTCACTCACTGAGTTTCGCAAGTTCGAAGAGGAGGGCGGGTCCTCCTTCATGTAGCCAATCAGATGAGCTTCTCGCTGACTCTCGTTTTACTCTGATCTGATTGGTTCAATAAACACGCCAGTCACCAGAACACATATTTATCTTCATTTGGCTCAGAAATGTCCTCATTGCCGAAATGGTACTTTTAATGCACACATTCATGTTAACTAAGTAAATAAATGAACAAATTAATAAATAAATCATGATTTCTTAATAAGCTGTGCACCAGGCTGACTGACATTCATACTGAATTTCGAGCTGGTTTTAATATTATTGGATTGAAATTGTATATCTTATATAATCTGTTACACCACTGAGCTGATGTTAAACTTTACAGTCAAAACATTTAGGACCCATTCTTTATGTAATAATACCATTCTGATGCAGTGTTTTTCTCATCATGTCTCTGTTCATGGTATTTAACACTCAATTATTTATTCTGAAATATTGTCTTGCACTGTCAATATTGATTCTGATTACATCCGTGTGACTGATCAAGCTATTATATGTAGATAGTATGACTACCAAAATGCTTTCTCTGTGTCCAGATTTGACTGTAATGAAAAACTGATACTAAATCAAAATGAACTCAACTTTGACAAAAAGTAACTAATTATGTCTGAATAAAAACCCAGCAACCAGGGAATACACAGCATAGATGTGTGTATATAGGGTTATACAGCATCTAGTGGTTACTCGATGGAATTGCAGGTGATAAATAGTGCATAATTTAGAGATGCTCTTATGTTAAAGGGAAAAAATATTATTGTAACTCATTTTAGTAAAATAATAATAATAATAATTCTGGAATCCCCCCTGATCAGTAGACCGGTGAAATTATGCATGCAGTCGTGCAGATACTAGGCCCACATTCAGCATCAAGATTATAAACTGATATGGCCTGATGAGGAGGAGGAGGATGAGCAGGATACATGCACTGGATACACAGAAATGTCCTTTCATAACATACCAGCTCGAAATTCAGTTTTGGCTCATATAGTCAGCCTAATGGTGCACAGACTATTAAGCAATAATGATGTATTTATTTATTAATTAATTTGTTTATTTATTTATTTAACATGTATGTGTGCATTAAAAGTACAATTTCGGCAATTTTGAACATTTCTGAGCCAAATGAAGATAAAGATGTGTTCTGGTGACTGGCGTGTTTGTTGAACCAATCAGATCAGAGTAAAACGAGAGTCAGCGAGAAGCTCATCTGATTGGCTACATGAAGGATTACAGGTAGACATTTGCAACAGTTTATCTTTTACACAAAGTTTGATTTTACGCAATTAATCTGCTTAGATATTTAGATATTATTTATGTAATGATTATACCCTTTATCAATCACACATGTACAATTTTAGTTAATCAATTATTATTACGCAGTTTAAATGAATAAATATATAAAGGTAATATAAATACGCTTTAGCATCAATAGATGAAGCTATAAAATAACTACATGTGAGCTTAAATGTTCAATTCTCTCTATACCTTTATCAGCTGTATAAAATAACTTCACAACTTTTACTTGCACTGATATACAGTAGCGAGACCTTTTCTTTTAGTTGTCCTCTTTCATAGACAGCTGTTTTCTTCTTGCTGTGTAAATTTGTTTAAATTATTACTATTTTAATACTTTTATTTAATAAGTGAATTGCGTTGCTTCTCTCGCGAGAAATTAGTCTCAGTGATTGTGATTGGCTGTGATTGGCTGTTCCCTACTGATGTCACACTTAAACTCCTAAACTCAGGATCAAAGCCTGGTTGGATTGGTTTGGTTTTGTAAACTCTAAACTAATCCTGTAACCTTGAGTTTGTTGAACTACCATCATGGTACAGGCCCCGGGTCTGTCCTGTCTGTCAGTCCTCTCTGCTCCGCGATGTATTTTTCACTGTGTGAGAACATGATGTGGCGTGAGAGGCGTGGCTTGTCGGGCATAGCAACAGTAACTAAAGGGGGCGGGTCTTTGCGAATGGTCAATTCAATCACATTCAAACCACCTTGTTCATATGACTTGATAATGCCAGATTTTTGTATATCATTGCCATACTTTGTATGTTGCTCTTCTAGCTGTAGCGTCGTTGAAATAGAAACCGTTTTGCGTCGCGTCTAGCTCCGCCCATTGGCTCTGCATCTGCCGCCAGAAAGTGTTAGCTCCGCCCACAAACAACACGTCATCGCAGTTTACAAACACCAAAATTGTTTTTAGACTTTACTCAGATCCATCCTGTTGCCATAGCGCTATAACGGACACGGAGACCGCTACTGGATGGAAGTCTTCAGGAATTCATATCTGGTAAAATGTCTACGAACCGATTGCCCTAAACTCTGTTTTCAATCTGCAGCAAAAAAACAATAACAAAAAAAAGACGAAAAGAGGGAACTCTTTAAGTCCTGTAGTTCAAACTAGCTACAAATTACTGTTGCCTCCAGTTTGTGCAGTTATTACCCACGTCTTCCAAGCCACCTGCGATGTAACACCGTACCTCTTTTATTAATTTGTTAAACAATGTTTTTGAAATAAATCTGTTTTTAATTTTCATTGATGACTAATTATTGCAGTGTTCGGACACATTATAGACTGTTAATATAGTTATATGCCTATAATTCATTGTAAGATGAAGAGGATCCTCATTGAAAATTGTTTAAAACATTTAGGTCGATTACAATGAATTAAAGGCATATCATTATTTTATTATTCCTCGAGGAGTAAGCTTCTGTGTAATATTTTATTATCCTCACAGTGTATTGCGGTGATGTGCTTTGAAATAATACTAATAATAATTTAATACATAAATTGGAAGTGCTAAATCATCTTGATATTGATAACTGATGCTTGTTTTACCCAGCACGGGGGTTTATCGCACATATTTCACACGTTTAGTGTGAGCAGTCGCAGCTAGACGTTCGGACCGTATAGTGTGAGCACATAAATCCTGAGCTTTAGCTTTACATCGCATGCGATTTACTCGTTCAGTGTGAGTAACCTTGCTGAAATCGCACAGACATCGCACGGTGTATGGCCACATTGAGGCCGTTTCTCAATATGCGTTCTTGTCTGTACTTGTGTTCTTGTGGACTTGTGAAACGTCATCAGTCGCTGCCCAAGTACTGTCTCAATACACAAGTTTGCATTTTGGCAAGAACGGTTAAAAATCCCGGAAGTGTTCTTGACATGCCCATTTTACCGAGGATGCATCGGTTGGTAACTTGTGTGAACTTGATGGCAGAAATATCCCAGCATTCATTTCGGCATTCAAGGAAGGAGCGGGGAGCAGAAAGGCAGAACAACAGTACATCGTTTTTCTACAATTTCGTATGCTATTTCATCACTAAATTCACTTCTGAGAACATTTGATGCGAGAAATCTACTGTGTAGATTTCAAATATTGCCATTTTTACGAAAATTTATGGCGAATCGAAAATATGCTCAAACATTTTCGGTAGTGAAGAATCTCCATAAGCGCACGCGGGTGTAGCTAGCGAGCCAACCGGCCAGTCATGCTAAAAACCTGGCAGTTATCATCAATAATTCTTGTTATGTTTGGGTACTGAAGACGGAGCTGTGCGGGGGTATTGCGCAATACCAGCAAGACCACATCGCCTCAAACTGTCAGCAGCGTTCTGTGTGCTCGTCACCTTGTAAGTTCATTCTTCCAAGAACAACTAGCAAGAGCGTTCTCCCCAAGAACACAAGTCCGTTCTTTGCATTCTTGGTTTTGAGAAACGGCCTGAGTAACGCCAGAGCACGTCTACGGAGAGCCTGTTCACTCCCTATTAAGTCCTATTGTACCGAATTTTGGTTGTAGTTCCACCAGAGTTCCACTGGGGGGCGATCGCCCGAGTGCAAAATGAACGGGAGTCTATGGAGCTAGACGGCTAAATGTGTCTCTTTCACCCGATTGCCGTTGAGAAATCTCAGATTTTTGCAAGTTCACCATGTGTTATAGGTCGAAAGTTGAATGAACAAGTACTTACGTCCTTTCGATTTCTTACAGGTTGAGTTGTTGTTGCCCATAACACGCTAGCATTCTGCTAATGGACGCTGATTGGTCAGTGAAGGACTGATTACGTCCAGAGATACCGCTTGATGGCATCGTGGCATCCAAAGTATTTTCGGCATGGTCTTCTAAAACAACAAAACAAAAACTCTTCTAGCACGTGTTGTCGATGCCTCGCGAAAGCGCGAAAGAACCAAAGTGACTGAAGGATTGGCGTAAAGCAGTATCTCTGGTCGTATACGATGTGTATGATGTCATTGACATTTTAAAAGACTTTTTAAAGCAAATAAGTGACTCTAAAAAATCTAACACCCAGCAATGAGTAATTTCTTTGCATCTCCTTTCGAATACAACATTCAAATTACTAAAATTATATCCTGAGAAAAGTGGATTTTGAGGGGTATATCTCCATAGACCTCCATTCATTCTGCACTCGTCCTGTGAGCGCCCTCATGTGGAGCCAGAGTGGAACTGCAACCAGTTCAGAACCCGGAAGTTTACTGAGAGTGGAAGTTCTCCCCATATTAAACATTCTCTGATAACGCTGTGATTCAGAGCCTGAAGAAACATGGAATTACGCATCAAAAATGTAAAACAGTCCAAATAAATGTGCGACGGAGAGGTTTAAGGCTTCAGATCAGATCAGTCAAATTAAAAGTATCCAAGTATAACTGGTATTAGAAGGTAATGAGTAATGACATGCATTAGTGTTGCTTGTGTGTTAGTGCAGATTCACTAAGTCATGGCATTAATGTAACTGTCCACAAGCTGGCAGTGTTGCATTACAGCAAAAGATCAGTGTTATTTTCAGTGAGACAGTGCATGAAACACTTCTCTTAAATTATGGCAAATGTTGCACCAGACATGAGACGTGTACAAGTCGAGATGAAACATATTACTTACATTTCGAGTGAGCATGGTGTTTTATATGGGATCGTTTGGGAATGAAAGCTGCCGCAATTTAAACCTCAACATAAACTTGCTACTACTTACCGGTGTACAACTCTGCATACCATAATGTCATTTTGACCAAAAAAATCCTACTTTTTTTGTTTTCATTTTTTATTATTATTATTATTATTATTTCTGTATAATGCAGTTTGAAATTACCTGAATGCACAGGACCTTTATTATACAATTCTCAGACAAAATGGCAAATGACAAAATTCCAAGGCAGGAATGGTTAAATATATTTCTTGCATATTGCATGCCTATTTTTTATATCTATAAAGCAATTGTCTCTAGTAAGAATGTTACTATTGGCATTCTTCCAAGTCAGACAGCTAAATATCTCCATCTTCCTATAGTCAAAGATCAGATTGAAAATCTTTAAACGAGATCTGACCATTACATTTTGACTAGTAAAACAGTTGTTTACAGTTCTATAATGACTTATATGATGATGATATAACTTTAAGACAGTCTGAAATTGTTCTTGCATTACAGTAAGTTCATTCACAAATCAATCTCTCTCTCTCTCACACACACACACACACACACACACACACACACACACACACACACACACACACACACACACACACACACACACACACACACACAAACAAAAGCCCTCGTATAGATTTAATTTTTATGAAACATATTGAAATCTAATACAGCTTAATGCACAAAGAAATGCTTTAATCTAATTCGATTATATCTTTGGACCTTGTAACGCTAATTGGATTGTAAAAGTACAAATTCATTATACAACACGATTCAGTTCCGAGACAATACTGTTGGCCAACCTTATGATAATATAACTCGTATACTTTTTGAAGTGGCTGACCCACAATCTTACATTTTTAGTTTAGTTTTAGTACTGCAAAACACTCATTATAAAATAATCTGGTTCCTCAATAAGATTTTTTCTGGTCATTCCATGATAACGTATTATCTATCATTCATTACTTATAAGTCTTCACCGGTCTGATGTTCTCATGGTGTGTAACAACAGGTGTTGTGTGAGTGTCAGAGACATGCCCAAACAATCTCCTGCACTTTGATGATATTAATATGGAGGGAATAATAATCACACCAGTGATAATGTGTCTGCATCAGCTGCTGTTCTGGACTCTGAATCACTCGGCACTGAAATGAGAGCTATAGGTCTATAATCCCCACTTTCTTTTGGAGACAGGATTTTTGGTTCAGGTTTTATGTATGAAGTTTTCCATGGTATTTAATTCATTGGCAAAGCCAACATTATCTGTCACAATAGATTTATTTGAGGATGATATACGTGTCATTTTGTTCATGGTTTCCCAGACCTTCTTGTTGTTTTTAAGATCCAAAGGCTTCCACTAAACGCTATGAAAATCTTTTTCTTTCTGTCTAAGTTTTATATAAAGCAGTAGCTTTTAGCTCTTTAGCAGTAGCACTTTGTGCAATGGTGCCTGTGTGTGTGTGTGTGTGTGTGTGTGTGTACGTGCTTGCGTGCAGGCAGGTGAGCCTGCGAAATGATTCTGGGATGTGAAATGAATCGGTAGGATGTGTGTTTGGACGAACGACTGAAAACTCTGAAATTACATTATGGGATTTTTTTCATTATTGATCGTACATTGTAGAGATATCAAAATTATCGTACATCTGGCAACACTGTCAGAGAGAGAGTGAGTGCGTGCGCAAGGGCATGGTTGCCAGATACTATTGAAAAGACGGGTAGAAAACATGATCTTTTAACAGAAAAAGAGCTCTGACTGGGGGGGAGGGGGTGAAATCTGGCAACCGTAAGCATGAAAGCTCGTAAAAACAGTAATCTGTTGTCTCCTCCTTTATTAGACCAAACAAGTGGTTTTGGTCAAGTTTTAAAAAATAAAATGTAAACACATTTCAGTCTCATCTTTTTTCGTCAACGATATTGCATGTGTTGATATATGGTGCGTTCAAGTCATCTCGTATAGATCGTAATTACGAGGTTAAGGCTATGTTTACTTTTTATTCACTTTTTATTCTGCGTTTAGACGAGCGTTATCGGGGGGAAATCCGCGTGCATATGATGACGCAAAAGTGTGTGAAATTCGATGTAGTATGCACTCCAGGCGGCTAGGTGGCAATGTGAAGCACTGCGACACGACAACACCAATATCTGAGAATATTTTATACAACTGCTGAAAAGACTCTTGTACGTTGATCAGAGCTGCTATGGCAACTTGAAGGTCCGACGTATGGAAATAATCCGGAATATTGGGGTTATTTTCCTGTAATGGCACATGCCTATGACGTAAACACGTACTCGACGAGAGCCACAGTGAGCAGATTTGCGTTTTTACTGTTTAGATGGGAACGCGACGGTGGAACGTTTTTAAGATTTCCACTCTGGAGGGTGGTTTCACTTTTTTGCGTTTTTAAGCCTCCAAAACGCCGTCGCCGTGTAAACGAAAGGCACATCCGATAAAATATTTTTACGTTTTCACCCAGAATCGTTCTCGTGTAAACAGGGCCTAATGCACTTGAACGCCACCACGATGTCGTAAATACCAGTGGGGAGCTCGGGGTTTTCTTCAAGCCCTGATCTGTACGAGTTGGTTCGTGTCAGTGAGAAACATGGCGGAATCAATGAATGCAACGTCTGTAGTTGATGGTAAATGTAAATTGAATTTCAATGTTTACTCGTCCTAGAAACTGTCATTTATCATGATCATCATTAATCTCGTTATGAGCAGCAAGTTGATGAATTATGGTACAACAAAAAATGCTAACAGTTTACAGTTTACATTGGCTTCATAAGTTAATTAAAAACATAAAAAGAAAAACACACCTCGTGCGCATTCTTTGTTCTCCATTTTCTATGAGCAGAGTTAAAAAACCTTGCTGTATTTTCGTGTAATTCATTAAAAGAAGGTACACCGCCATCTTTCTCCGACGAAACTGACTTTAACACACCTCATGTCTAAACACGACTTCCCACCTTGTACGTACGAACTTCCCAGGAGGACTTGAAGGCACCAATAGTCACAGTTGTCGTTTAATGACGTGGGTGTCGTCTCTCTTCATCTTGTCTTAGGTAAAAAAAAAAGGTAGCAACGAACGTTTTTCGTCATAGTTTTCGTAAACGAAATTAACGCTGTAAGGTAGTTGTTAAGTTTATGTATTGTATGAATAAGGGATTTAGAATATGATAATGCAGAAAAAGACATTAGTATGTGCTTTATAAATACTAATAAACATCCAATATCCTAGTAATAGGCAACTAGTTAATAGTGAGATTTGGATCATAAACTAAAGTTTTACTGCAACTTTCATTCTATCCACAATTTTCTTGATGTCTTTGGTAACATAAAATTTATTATTTGGATGAACTTGAATCTCCTTTGTGGGTAGAATCAATTGCACACCAAAATTGATATAGTCATTAATTAATTCAGTCCTTTCATCTAATTATTCTTCATAGAACATTTTAGTAGTAGTATGTTACTTTCAGATAACTAAAATGTAAATGATGAGGAACTAAAGATTGACCAGTCAAATTTAAGATATCTCAAATTATATTTTTACTAATGAGAATCCAATGAGATATCTCTCATTAGCATTATCTTTAATACGATTTCTACTTGTCAAAACTCCTCTGTAGCTATCAGACAATATTTTGAGACTTCAACGACACAATGCCAAAAAATTTTGTCTCATTATAACAGCGGAAACAACTTAAAATACTCTGTCAATCATGGTCATAAAGATAAGAGTTAGACATCATTCGAAACTGTGAAGGGTCTTTCCATTACAACTTTGTTTTTATTTGTGTACACTCACAATACATATGAATCATTGTGCTTTTGTAAAATTGTCCATTACTTATTAAATGCATCATTATGCAAAATCACGAGCTGGTTCTCTGCATGGAAAACTCATGACCGGCAGATCAATGTGCTACTTTAAGAGAATTGAGTAGTGGAAATTTAACAAACTGAAATGCTCAGTTAATTTAAAGTATGGTGACAGGATGCATGTAACTTTGCAACAAAGCGGTGTGTTAAAAACGCAATTTTATGACATGGCAGTGTGACCCAAAACGTGCTTACTCTTCTGCTACACACTCAAAAGTATGTACTTTTTCCTTCACAACAAAAGAGAAAATAGTGCATTGTATAAGTAGGCGAATTGAAATGCAGCTAATACGTTATTTTGGTTGCTAGATGCTCTTTTTACATCCAGGAGGAATATTTGAGGTCTGCAACTTACAGTAAGCTTTAATAGTCCAGTAATAAAAGTATGATTCCTCGTGTCATGACCCCATTAATTTAGAAACAGACTTTGGAAATCATTGTTAGATATGCCTTTTGGTTTTGAAATATCATGGCTGATCTTAAATTCATGTAGATATAACAGTCCTTCTCGTTCACAGCTTATTTCATCATCATTCCTCATGGAAAACATCTCGGCTTTGAGCCTGAACTCCACCGTCTCCGGGTGGCGCCGTCCGTTGTGGTACCAGTATGATTCCTGTGCCGTGGCTCCTCACTGGTTTATCTTCTACTTTAGTGTTAAAGTATTAAACCTGGTTGCAGGATTCCCAATGAACGCCCTTGTGATGTGGCAGATTCTGAAGAAGAAGAGCGAGGGATCGACATCTGACATCTTTATTTTAAACCTCTCGGTCCTGGACGCATATTTCGGCCTCATGACGCCAGTGGACATGGTCAACCGGCTGTACCTCAACGATCCCAAGATCTGGTATTCCCAACGTTTCGCCTACGGGCTGAAAGACGTGACTCCGTTATTTCTCTCCTGTATTTGTCTGGACAGGTACATCGCTGTGGTCCATCCCATTTTATTCACCGGGATCCGTGATAACCGCATCCGAATCGGCGTCTCCGTGGTGGTTTGGGGGCTCATCCTCGCCTACTCATTGACCAAATGCTTTTTAGGCGTCTTGAGTGTGAACGAAGTCTTCAGCGGAGTCATCCTCGCTGCCTTCTTCCTCATGGTGTTCTGCAACCTGTCCATCATCTGGGTCCTCAGGAAAAGTGTGGCAGGGAAAGAAGTCATGAACCCGGTGAAGAAGAGAGCCTTCAAAATGGTGTCTATCGTCCTCGCCATCATCGTGGTGAACTATCTCCCTCCGGTTGCTCTTTTGCCATTTGCATCAACGTACTCGTTCAAGACGCTCCACTGCAAGGTTCTCCTCGCCGTGTTCTCCATCATGGACTTGAGCTGCACCATCGAGCCTTTGCTCTACATCTCCAAGATGGAGCGATCCGAGTTCTGTCCCTGCCTCGAGAGTCCCTCCCAGAAACCCTTCAACGTTAGCGTCTGAAACGAACCACCGTCTGAACTTTTGTGTGTGATTCTAGACCGTGTTTTTGTCTAATTCTCAACAGGTCTGTCGTGATTGGTCACTGAAAGTAGGGAAAAACACAACATTAAATGCATATAATGAAACAAAACTAAGCAAAATAGATAGACTCATCACCTTTATAAAGGACTGAGAAAAATACCCATATCTTTAGTCACTGATGTCAAAGGTTGTTTCCATCAAACTCTACAGTATTTCAGCACAAATTTGTCTAATTAAATTAAGATTTATTTTTTCATGGACAGGGTAAGCAAAACTACACAGAGTCAATAAAATATGACATTGAATGAACATGATTTGTGCTGAAACCACTTCTATTTTTCTTTTTGGTTTAAGTCAGACTCGGTCCTTGAGAGTCAGTCTTTAGACTAGATTCGTTTCTCTAAATACCTGGCTATGTGTAAATGTGGCCGAAGTTTCTAGTATGCCGAGAAAGACCTTGATTTGCTGGGTCAGGTGTGTTTTTACTGGGGTTGGAGCTAAACTTTGCAGGAGCAGGATCGGACACCCCTGGCTTCAGTCATGTTAATAATTTTGCATCTTACTTGGGCTTTTCAGGTTCTACTCATATAATGTCAGTGCATTTTAATGTTTAATATTAGTACTGTGATGTATGACTCTGGGGATTGGGTTTATGTATTTCCATGGTTTGAAATGCTGATTTTAGCAAAAACCCATTTAGAGCCACTTACTTAATAAACTGCTTATCATTAACATGTTGGCTTCATGAACGTGTGCCAGTTGTTGTGTGTCGTGTTTCCCCTGTTTGCCTCTTTCTGTGCAGCTCATTCATATCGTTTCATTCCTCGTCCCTCTTTTCTGATTGATCGTCAGACTCTGAGAAGATGAAGCTGAACTTCTCTTTCTTCTTATCACTGTTTTGAGTTTTCATCGGATCACCTGATTCTTTTATTTCTCACAGATTAGATACCAAGTGTCCAGGTGAATAATTAAGAACTTAACGCACCACTAATTAAGATGTTAATTAAAATACCTAGGGATTAATTAGGAACGGGCTGAGGTGACACAGATGTACGAGCTTGTAATTGTGTAACAAGATGATGCTACGAGATCAATTAGCATGAAAAACATTTACAGTAGATGGTCACGTGAGCTTGTGTTGCCATTGATCTCTGGCTACTAGAGATGGTTTTATTGACCAGAGAAATAAGGACAAGAAATATCAATATTTGTTGTATTTATTATGCATAAAGGAACTCCAAAAATGATGTACTTACATGTCTGATTATTTATTCTTCTGTTCTGACTATAGCATCCATGTGTGAATACTCTGAAATATCAGAATAACAAGAGAGACGGATTTATCTTCATTTAAACACAGTGAAAACTGTAAAGCAAACAGGTTTGACGCACGACCATGTATGAAACCCCTCTAAAACATTCACAAAACTTCACAGCTTTTCATGAAATGAACACTGTGTAAATAAGTACTTGAATACTTAAGAGAAAAAGGTCTATTCGATCCCAAACTCCACTCATGTTGCTTTTGGGTCAGAAAAAATAAAATTGAACATGAAATAATAAGGGTCTGCCAAATGCATACATGTTGTGTAACCCAAAGGAGTGAAAACCAACAAGAGTTTTACTAAAATCCCAACCATTAAAACCTCCTGGATTCAAATGAAATCTGAACGAGGTGACATGCATGAATAAAAAATTCAAATGCATGAATACATAGCATCTGAAGGAAATGAAATGTGAAAGAAACTCACTGTTGTCAGTCATTAAACATTTGCACCAAATACTAAACTGATGTTCAACCCTAAAGTGTGAGAGAAATGAGAATGCAAAAGATAATAGATCAGTCACCGGATCAATTATCTGTATGAAAACACAAAAGCATTCAAACTAAATTTGAAGTTAGTTGAAACTCTAATGTTTTGGTTGAGTTCACTGAAATGAAACTGTGTTTTGGTACACTGAATTATTTAATGCTCTAAATCGCAGTTGTAAACTCATATATATCGTTCCCCACAGCTGTGGACTCAGTGGCAGAGAGCCAGAAATGTGTATTTGCAAGATGTTACAGTAGATTAACTCATTTGTTCCTTGCATCACTTGTTGACATGAAGCTCTGCAGTTACATCACAAAACTTTGATCATCCCCTTCCATCGAACTGCAGACTTCAACACGAAATTTTCCGCCAGACCCTCCTCTTCATCCAATCACAGACGAGTTCTTCTGCCATACACCTTCTTGTTGACCCAAAAGACCCGCAACAATTGGTCGCGCCCAAAACGTCCCACCTCTGTCTCCCGCGGGATAAGCTTTTAATGGAGCGCCCCGAGAGAGACGCTAAACTGAGCGCGCGTCTAAGTTGGATGATGGTCAGAGAAACGTCGGGAGAAACCGACAAACGAACGGAACAGATTTCTGTGCAATAATTTAACTTGATTTTATGATGAGGTTCTCATAAACAAACTTTTGAAAGGTCGTCACTTTGTTTTGCTGCTGAACAGTCGCTCTTGTCGAAGAACCGAAGCTCTAATTCACAGCTAATCATCATTCCTCATGGAAAACATAACGGGTTTAAGCCTGAACTCCACCGCTTCTGGGTGGCGCCGTCCGTTGTGGTACCTGTTCGAGGAGTGTGCCGTGGCTCCTCACTGGTTTATCTTCTACTTTGGTGTTAAAGTATTAAACCTGGTTGCAGGCGTGCCATTAAATGCCCTTGTGATGTGGCAGATTCTGAAGAAGAAGAGCGAGGGATCGACATCTGACATCTTTATTTTAAACCTCTCGGTCCTGGACGCATATTTCGGCCTCATGACGCCAGTGGACATGGTCAACCGGCTGTACCTCAGCGATGACACAATCTGGTACTCCGTGCGTTTCGCCTACGGGCTGAAAGACGTGACTCCGTTATTTCTCTCCTGTATTTGTCTGGACAGGTACATCGCTGTGGTCCATCCCATTTTATTCACCGGGATCCGTGATAACCGCATCCGAATCGGCGTCTCCGTGGTGGTTTGGGGGCTCATCCTCGCCTACTCATTGACCAAATGCTTTTTAGGCGTCTTGAGTGTGAACGAAGTCTTCAGCGGAGTCATCCTCGCTGCCTTCTTCCTCATGGTGTTCTGCAACCTGTCCATCATCTGGGTCCTCAGGAAAAGCGTGGCAGGGAAAGAAGTCATGAACCCGGTGAAGAAGAGAGCCTTCAAAATGGTGTCTATCGTCCTCGCCATCATCGTGGTGAACTATCTCCCTCCGGTTGCTCTTTTGCCATTTGCATCAACGTACTCGTTCAAGACGTTTCGGTGTAAGATCAGCCTCGCCGTGTTCTCCATCATGGACTTGAGCTGCACCATCGAGCCTTTGGTCCACATCTCTAAGATGGAGCGATCCGAGTTCTGCCCCTGCCTCGAGAGTCCCTCCAAGAAACCCGTCGACGTTAGCGTCTGAAACGAAGCATGCGTGATTTAAGGCTATCTGTGTCTCAGTGGTTCTCAACTGGTGGGTTTTGAGCCAAAACAAGCCCTCAAATCTGTCGTAACGGGGCCATAAACAATGGCTGCGTTTACTCGAAGTCTTAATGCACAGATCCGATTTTTTGACCATATCCGATTTTTTAGCCCGCCTGTTTACATTCACTTTAGACAGGACTGGAGTCCGATATCTGTGTTTACATTAATTCCCGCCCAAAATGATTTTCAGTGATCATTTTACTATGCACATGGTAGACCCTGGTTTTGAATGGCCATGCTATTAAAATTATTTACATAATTCATGTCGGGTGTCATGATTATTTGCCAGCATGGACGAGATACCAGCTGTCATGACTCAAAATCTGACGGAACAGATATATAGTCCGGAAATAATTTTCATTTATCTGGTTTAGATCTAGAAGTCACGGGCAGAGATTGAACACCAGCTCCTGAATGTTTCTGTTCACGCAATTTATTTTCTTTACAAAGATAAATATAAAGTTCCCGCCTCAATATAAAGCTGAGCGAGAGCACACACACACACACACACACACACACACACACACACACACACACACACACACACACACACACACACACACACACACGTCGGCCTCATAATACAGCATTAAAAAGCGTTTTTTGTGAATAAACGTGTCGTCCTCGTCTTGTGCTGGCTTGAATTGTAATGGGAATGGGATATGTGTGAGTAGACGTGGGTCGGATATCCAGATATCGGTTATGTATATGCAGAAAAAAAAGATCTCGTGCGGATTCTTGTGTTTACACGTGTGCATCAAATCCCGATCAGTAATAAAACTAACCATATATAACCAATATGACAGCAGAATAAATAGACTCATTAACTTTACAAATGGAGCAGAAAACTCTTGCTATAGTGCTGTTGATGTCAAAGATCGTATGTGCGTCAAACTCCACACTATTTCGGCACAATTTGATCTGTTACCAGGTAAAAGTCAAATTCAACAGATTGATAGACATGGGCCTCATCCTCAAACACCATGAACAAAACAACAAGACAAAGAAAATATAACCCATATGACTTTAAATACATAAAACTCGCTCACAGAGAGAATTAAGATGATTTGAGCTCAACATTAAACATTAAAACCACTTTTCAATGCAGTTCATGTTAGTTAGGCCTATTCAAGGTCCGCTTTCTATAATAATAATGCATTTCAAAGTTTTTGCTTGTTACTATTGTAAAGCTCAGCATTGTGTTGATGTAAAATCTTGACTCTGATATTAGCAAAAGCCACTTATTTAATAAACTGCTTATCATTAACATGTTGGCTTCATGAACGTGTGCCAGTTGTTGTGAGTCGTGTTTCCCATGTTTGCCTCTTTCTGTGCAGCTCATTCATATCGTTTCATTCCTCGTCCCTCTTTTCTGATTGATCGTCAGACTCTGAGAAGATGAAGCTGAACTTCTCTTTCTTCTTGTCACTGTTTTGAGTTTTCATCGGATCACCTGATTCTTTTATTTCTCACAGATTAGATACCAAGTGTCCAGGTGAATAATTAAGAACTTAACGCACCACTAATTAAGATGTTAATTAAAATACCTAGGGATTAATTAGGAACGGGCTGAGGTGACACAGATGTACGAGCTTGTAATTGTGTAACAAGATGATGCTACGAGATCAATTAGCATGAAAAACATTTACAGTAGATGGTCACGTGAGCTTGTGTTGCCATTGATCTCTGGCTACTAGAGATGGTTTTATTGACCAGAGAAATAAGGACAAGAAATATCAATATTTGTTGTATTTATTATGCATAAAGGAACTCCAAAAATGATGTACTTACATGTCTGATTATTTATTCTTCTGTTCTGACTATAGCATCCATGTGTGAATACTCTGAAATATCAGAATAACAAGAGAGACGGATTTATCTTCATTTAAACACAGTGAAAACTGTAAAGCAAACAGGTTTGACGCACGACCATGTATGAAACCCCTCTAAAACATTCACAAAACTTCACAGCTTTTCATGAAATGAACACTGTGTAAATAAGTACTTGAATACTTAAGAGAAAAAGGTCTATTCGATCCCAAACTCCACTCATGTTGCTTTTGGGTCAGAAAAAATAAAATTGAACATGAAATAATAAGGGTCTGCCAAATGCATACATGTTGTGTAACCCAAAGGAGTGAAAACCAACAAGAGTTTTACTAAAATCCCAACCATTAAAACCTCCTGGATTCAAATGAAATCTGAACGAGGTGACATGCATGAATAAAAAATTCAAATGCATGAATACATAGCATCTGAAGGAAATGAAATGTGAAAGAAACTCACTGTTGTCAGTCATTAAACATTTGCACCAAATACTAAACTGATGTTCAACCCTAAAGTGTGAGAGAAATGAGAATGCAAAAGATAATAGATCAGTCACCGGATCAATTATCTGTATGAAAACACAAAAGCATTCAAACTAAATTTGAAGTTAGTTGAAACTCTAATGTTTTGGTTGAGTTCACTGAAATGAAACTGTGTTTTGGTACACTGAATTATTTAATGCTCTAAATCGCAGTTGTAAACTCATATATATCGTTCCCCACAGCTGTGGACTCAGTGGCAGAGAGCCAGAAATGTGTATTTGCAAGATGTTACAGTAGATTAACTCATTTGTTCCTTGCATCACTTGTTGACATGAAGCTCTGCAGTTACATCACAAAACTTTGATCATCCCCTTCCATCGAACTGCAGACTTCAACACGAAATTTTCCGCCAGACCCTCCTCTTCATCCAATCACAGACGAGTTCTTCTGCCATACACCTTCTTGTTGACCCAAAAGACCCGCAACAATTGGTCGCGCCCAAAACGTCCCACCTCTGTCTCCCGCGGGATAAGCTTTTAATGGAGCGCCCCGAGAGAGACGCTAAACTGAGCGCGCGTCTAAGTTGGATGATGGTCAGAGAAACGTCGGGAGAAACCGACAAACGAACGGAACAGATTTCTGTGCAATAATTTAACTTGATTTTATGATGAGGTTCTCATAAACAAACTTTTGAAAGGTCGTCACTTTGTTTTGCTGCTGAACAGTCGCTCTTGTCGAAGAACCGAAGCTCTAATTCACAGCTAATCATCATTCCTCATGGAAAACATAACGGGTTTAAGCCTGAACTCCACCGCTTCTGGGTGGCGCCGTCCGTTGTGGTACCTGTTCGAGGAGTGTGCCGTGGCTCCTCACTGGTTTATCTTCTACTTTGGTGTTAAAGTATTAAACCTGGTTGCAGGCGTGCCATTAAATGCCCTTGTGATGTGGCAGATTCTGAAGAAGAAGAGCGAGGGATCGACATCTGACATCTTTATTTTAAACCTCTCGGTCCTGGACGCATATTTCGGCCTCATGACGCCAGTGGACATGGTCAACCGGCTGTACCTCAGCGATGACACAATCTGGTACTCCGTGCGTTTCGCCTACGGGCTGAAAGACGTGACTCCGTTATTTCTCTCCTGTATTTGTCTGGACAGGTACATCGCTGTGGTCCATCCCATTTTATTCACCGGGATCCGTGATAACCGCATCCGAATCGGCGTCTCCGTGGTGGTTTGGGGGCTCATCCTCGCCTACTCATTGACCAAATGCTTTTTAGGCGTCTTGAGTGTGAACGAAGTCTTCAGCGGAGTCATCCTCGCTGCCTTCTTCCTCATGGTGTTCTGCAACCTGTCCATCATCTGGGTCCTCAGGAAAAGCGTGGCAGGGAAAGAAGTCATGAACCCGGTGAAGAAGAGAGCCTTCAAAATGGTGTCTATCGTCCTCGCCATCATCGTGGTGAACTATCTCCCTCCGGTTGCTCTTTTGCCATTTGCATCAACGTACTCGTTCAAGACGTTTCGGTGTAAGATCAGCCTCGCCGTGTTCTCCATCATGGACTTGAGCTGCACCATCGAGCCTTTGGTCCACATCTCTAAGATGGAGCGATCCGAGTTCTGCCCCTGCCTCGAGAGTCCCTCCAAGAAACCCGTCGACGTTAGCGTCTGAAACGAAGCATGCGTGATTTAAGGCTATCTGTGTCTCAGTGGTTCTCAACTGGTGGGTTTTGAGCCAAAACAAGCCCTCAAATCTGTCGTAACGGGGCCATAAACAATGGCTGCGTTTACTCGAAGTCTTAATGCACAGATCCGATTTTTTGACCATATCCGATTTTTTAGCCCGCCTGTTTACATTCACTTTAGACAGGACTGGAGTCCGATATCTGTGTTTACATTAATTCCCGCCCAAAATGATTTTCAGTGATCATTTTACTATGCACATGGTAGACCCTGGTTTTGAATGGCCATGCTATTAAAATTATTTACATAATTCATGTCGGGTGTCATGATTATTTGCCAGCATGGACGAGATACCAGCTGTCATGACTCAAAATCTGACGGAACAGATATATAGTCCGGAAATAATTTTCATTTATCTGGTTTAGATCTAGAAGTCACGGGCAGAGATTGAACACCAGCTCCTGAATGTTTCTGTTCACGCAATTTATTTTCTTTACAAAGATAAATATAAAGTTCCCGCCTCAATATAAAGCTGAGCGAGAGCACACACACACACACACACACACACACACACACACACACACACACACACACACACACACACACACACACACACGTCGGCCTCATAATACAGCATTAAAAAGCGTTTTTTGTGAATAAACGTGTCGTCCTCGTCTTGTGCTGGCTTGAATTGTAATGGGAATGGGATATGTGTGAGTAGACGTGGGTCGGATATCCAGATATCGGTTATGTATATGCAGAAAAAAAAGATCTCGTGCGGATTCTTGTGTTTACACGTGTGCATCAAATCCCGATCAGTAATAAAACTAACCATATATAACCAATATGACAGCAGAATAAATAGACTCATTAACTTTACAAATGGAGCAGAAAACTCTTGCTATAGTGCTGTTGATGTCAAAGATCGTATGTGCGTCAAACTCCACACTATTTCGGCACAATTTGATCTGTTACCAGGTAAAAGTCAAATTCAACAGATTGATAGACATGGGCCTCATCCTCAAACACCATGAACAAAACAACAAGACAAAGAAAATATAACCCATATGACTTTAAATACATAAAACTCGCTCACAGAGAGAATTAAGATGATTTGAGCTCAACATTAAACATTAAAACCACTTTTCAATGCAGTTCATGTTAGTTAGGCCTATTCAAGGTCCGCTTTCTATAATAATAATGCATTTCAAAGTTTTTGCTTGTTACTATTGTAAAGCTCAGCATTGTGTTGATGTAAAATCTTGACTCTGATATTAGCAAAAGCCACTTATTTAATAAACTGCTTATCATTAACATGTTGGCTTCATGAACGTGTGCCAGTTGTTGTGAGTCGTGTTTCCCATGTTTGCCTCTTTCTGTGCAGCTCATTCATATCGTTTCATTCCTCGTCCCTCTTTTCTGATTGATCGTCAGACTCTGAGAAGATGAAGCTGAACTTCTCTTTCTTCTTGTCACTGTTTTGAGTTTTCATCGGATCACCTGATTCTTTTATTTCTCACAGATTAGATACCAAGTGTCCAGGTGAATAATTAAGAACTTAACGCACCACTAATTAAGATGTTAATTAAAATACCTAGGGATTAATTAGGAACGGGCTGAGGTGACACAGATGTACGAGCTTGTAATTGTGTAACAAGATGATGCTACGAGATCAATTAGCATGAAAAACATTTACAGTAGATGGTCACGTGAGCTTGTGTTGCCATTGATCTCTAGAGATGGTTACATTAGGGCAAGACATATCAATATTAGCTAGATGTGTGATACATAAAGGACTCCTTAAACAATATACTTACATGTCATGTTCACTTATTCTTCTGTTCTGACTATACCAGCCATGTTTAAATACTCTGAAATATCAAAATAACAAGAGAGACAGATTTATCTTCATTTGAACACTGAAAACTGTAAAGCAAACAGGTTTGACACACAACCATGTATGAAACAATTTTTTTGTCAATGAAATGTGCTATATTTTATTCTGATAGTTTTTACTCAATATTTTGTGGTTTTTTTATACTAAAATGTGTATTTATGCTGTATTTATAATCCATTTATTCACTTTTTGAGCATAGACCCGAAAATTAAATTTCCAACATAAACTCTCATAAATCAGGGGTTTCGGGTCGGGTTAATGTTTAATGTATAGCCTCGGGTTCGGGTCGGGTGCGTAACTAAGAAAAACTATATAGGATATACATATATATATATGCTTGGCTGCTTGGTGTGTTGTGTCGTAATTATAAGAGCACGCGAGAGAAAAACGCAGTCGTGTTGTGACCGAACTAGTGCGAGCGGGAACACAAGCGCAAAACAGTTTTATAAAATTATATATGAATAATTTTTATTTAATCATAGGCTATATCATTTTACAAAACAGTTTTGCACATGTGCTCCCGCGCGTGCTATTTCAGTCACACTCACAACACCAATCAGACTCGTACTGAGAAGGATATATTTGTGTAAATAGTTGTGCAACTGCACAAACTTTGTTTTGAAGTTTAATGTTTGAGTTCCAGGGGAATTTGTGACTGTTTCACCTGTTCAACCACACAAAAATTTCGTAATTAGTAAGTCCGTGCTTTTTCTCTTTTAGGCCTATTGTTATGAAAAATGCACAAAAATACTATTTAAATTTTTTTTTTATGAAACATACATTTTCAAAATCACATTTTACTCTAAAACTGCAAGAAAATCAAAGCCATAAATCTAAACAAGTTGTGTTGAGAATCTGAGGTTGATATGTCAGTAAATGAGCGTTCAGTGAGAGTGTGTTCGGCTGCAGTACCGAACGCTTCCACTAGAGGAAACTCGTCTCACATTCATTTACAATGCGCTCATTTTTGACCGCGAGGAGCACAAGTGTGACTTTTGTTTACGGGACAATTTAACCTGTTCGAATCATGTCCACGTCAAAACCAAGTTTAAAAAAAAATGAGCACTTTAATAAATGCCTCATAATTGTGTGTATACGCCACGGTTGGAAAAATTTCAGTGATCAGCAGGAAATTTTATTTGGCCGCATAAGTCCTGAAAAGTGAAGCCAAAGCGTCTCGATGTCAGCGTCATATTAGGACTTTCACGGCTTCACTTTCACCAATGGAAGAGAGTGAAGGGGCGTCGTCCATCTTTTTTTACAGTCTGTGATCAGCGTTGGGTAATCCTGGCCCAGATCGCTTGAAGAATCTCCCGGCTGGCCGGCGGACCGCTGACCGACGTCACGTATCCCGGATAGCGCTCGAAAAACTCGGGAGCGGGACAAGTCGGGCTCATCTGTGCCTCGTCAGGCGAGGACACGAGAGGAATCAGTTTGGCGTGAGCGTAATCAATCTCAAAGCCCTCGAAAATAAGCCCCACCCCCCAGGCCCCAAGCCCCGCCTCCAGGAGCCGGGACACCTTCCGAGCCGCGAGCACCATCCGGATGTACTCGCTCTCCTCCAATCGGAAGATATCACTGGATAACGGTTTACGGGGAACCAGGACAGTCAGTCCGGGTGTGTTGGGAAACGGCGTGAGGAACGCAACATGTTCGTCGTCTTCCCAAATTCGCCAGTGCTTTTCTTCTCCGCGAATGATGCGCGGGAACAACCCGGGATCGGAGGATTCGCCTAGAAAGGTGTAGTTTAAAGGCGCGTTGGGTTTGGGAAGATGAACACGGATGCGATTCTTAACCGCGTCTAAATCAGAGTCGGTCCAGCGCGGTCCGCTTCTGGAACTGATGTACCCGGGGTCGAACGCCTGGAAGTCCTCATCCGGGGCGAGGTGAGGTTTCCAGCGAGACTCGAGGCCGTGGAGGGGAACGAGGAGCAGCTCGGCCCGGTTCTGCGGTGTGTGGACCAGAGCGCAGCGCTGAACACACAGACTCTCACACAGCAGGAGCGCCACGGTCCTCGCGGCCCCAAACACACGCAGGAACTCGTCCTCAGGCCAGTGGAAGAGGCTGTGTGTGTGAGTGTGTGTGTGAGTGACGACAGCGACCCCTGGTGTCCACGGGGAGGAGTGCAGGAACGCCTGCAGATCTGAAGTGTGCCAGAACACACACCTCTCCTGGAGATCAGACACGCATGAGGACATTCTGGGAACCAGAGACAGAAGTGGCAGATATTAAAATGATAAATGATAGATTCAGTTATTTATTTAGTGGGTCTTTCACTCACAGACACACAAACACACACTTACAGAAACACACACACTATATTACACAGAGACTCTCTTACAGACACAGAGACTCACTCTCTCTCTCTCTCTCTAACACACACACGCGCACGCACGCACGCACACACACACACACACACACACACACTCTCTCTCTCTCTCTTACAGAAACACACACACACACACACACACATTTCTGTACCTTCCCAATAAGCTGCCGACGATCACAGCACAACTGTTGAAAATCCACCGCTGACTTATTTTCATGAGGATCTGAGATCTTCAGCTGAGAAACAACACAGTAAAGACCAGAACGGCTCGAGCTCACTGACTTCCGCGTCAGAAACTTTCTCCATCATCAATATCCTGAGGAACAGCGCCTCCTGCTGGCCGGAAGCGGAACTATGCCGTGAGTTTAAACTTGTCCACCAGGGGGCGCCAAAGCCTCAGAGAGCGAGATTAACCTATGAGAGAGTCCAGAAGCTCGAGTATTCGCAACAGCTCCGGGAGAAAGACGTCAATTTGCTCTCTGTACATTGCCGTGTGTAAATATTCTCATTTGTAGTTCTCTACTAATGTTAATCTTTTTTTTTTTTTTTTTTTTCATAAAAGCTTACAATGACATTTAACATCAAAAATAAGCCAAACAGATATTGGGGAAAACATATAACAGTTAGATATACATTCTACAGAGTAAAACATTCAATTCTACAAATTATTTTTTACAATATAACAGATGTTTTTATACACTTTTTATTTCTAGTGATTGAATTCAATGAGTCAAAATATTTTTTAAGATCTTTACACTAATGTAAACCAGTGTAGTGTTACAGTTACAGTACCATAAAACAATAGCCTGATAATAATATTAATAAAATCCTTGCACATCTCATTTAGTCAATAAACAGATTAATATCTATTCACAATTATTTGCTAAGAGTGCATGACTCATGAGTTTCTGGTTTGCTTGACTGAGCCGGTGAAATCCGGTTTGAGCGTGTTAAAACCTCTCTCTCACACACACACACACACACACACACACACACACGTGAATCGCTCACACACACACTCCCTAATGACTCTCTCTCTCTCTCTCTCAGTCTTAATGTGCGTTGTTTGGACATTCACATCCAAAAGCATTTACAAATACAAATAAATAGTGCAAAACACTGTAATTGGGGGGTTGATCTGCCTTCTGTGAAAGTCAGATTTGACTGTATTTAGAGCAATTAAATTAAAAATACAATCGACACATTAATGATTTGCTGCAAAAAAGTGAAGTGTCACTTTACAGTTTTTTCCCAATCTCCAATACTGTAACACACAAAAGCATATACCGATGAGTAAATATGGCTATATCGCTGTATGGTGGACAGACTTACAGCATTGATGTTGTTAAATGTGTCGTCATTATTCAAGATATGCTCTTGTACATCTGTAAACAAGCGTCCTCGTCCTCCGTGATGTCTTTGCCTTTCCACTCTCTACAGAATTCAAACACAGTATGTGTTGAGGAACTAAACAATGACAAAGAAAGGACGTACAGCATGATAACAACCTCATTCGTTCAATGCAGTGGAGTAAATGGATGGCTTAGAGTTACAAATGTTTACGCAATACTATGCAGGCATATGTATTTTACAGTACATTACTGTAATGCTAGTCATTAGATAGTTGCACCGCTGTTCTCATTTCTGAAGGTTCGGATTATGGACGTAGTAATCTCATCAGAGACGGCTCTTCTTCTTTGCCCTCGTCCTCCTCTTGCTCTCTGTCCATTGTTGAAAACAGGTAATCTGACCTTTGACCTATTTATAAGCCTGTACTACAGTAAAGCAGTGATTGGTTAGTGATCAGTTAAGCAATTGGTGTTTGCACATGTGAGGAGTGTGTGTATGACCTGGTGAATAACTGTAGCATTTTGATTGGTGGTGTTTGGAAAAGGAAAGCAAGTCACTTCCTGTTTAGATTTTTGTGTTTTAGGAAGAGAATTGTGTGTAGTGTTTTGAAAAAAGTGTTTTATGCAATTGAAAATTGAGTCTAAGGCTGAGAAATAGCTTATGGTAAAAACCGTAAACTAATTTTGAGTTTACACTAATAAGAGATCCGAGTCTCTATGACAGGAAGATGTTCAGTCTCTCGTCGAATCCGATTAGAGGATCAGCGAGTTAAACATCTGTGAACAACTAGAGCTAATGACTGATCACACACACACACACACACACACACACACACACCCTTAATCTCTTAATGAAGATAATGTGGTATTAACCCACTAAACTGAGGATCAGATTCTGTCCTTTCTGTCTCTGAAACACACACTGCAGTTCAGTCTGAACATCTCACAGCGATCCCTTTGACTAATGTGTGTGTGTGTGTGTGTGTGTGTGCAGTTTGTCCTTCGGTGTCTGTTACAGGAACGGATGGCCAGGATTCATCTCACACTCCCGTGAGAAACCTGCACTTCAGTCTAAACACACATCCATCTGTTCCTCAGGAGTCACAAGAGCAAATGTGTTTTACATCTGTAATGCTCACACACACACACACACACACACACACACACACACACACACACACACACACACACACACACACACACACACACACACACACTCGATTAGACGTATTTTCAACATCAGTTCTTGAGGTTTTTATCCATGCAGCCTTGAACAGTGTGTGTACATTATATATATATATATAAACACACACACACAGTGGGAAGACACTTATGAATTGAAGTGCATTACTGAATGCAAAGTACATGAAAACTAGTGTATTACACTACAGATTTAGGTAATATAAAAGTACATTTTTTTAAATATGGATTCCTTTTGACATTTAGCAAACGTATTAGACTTTAATGGGATAATCTACTTTAGTGACATAAAAATACTAAAACAATTGTTGAAAATCAAAAATTAAGCAGATTAAACATTACAATCTCGTGTTTGTGAGGAACTGCAGGGGTTCATAAATTAATGAAAATGTAATAACGCAAATGTGTAAAATTTAAAAATGAAGATACACTGTTGAAAGTGTGAATGGGCAAGTGTGTGTGTGTGTGTGTGCGCTTGCGCAACTCCAAAAATAATATTTAAAAGAAAAATATTTACTGTCCGTTTGTGAACATTAAGTAATAATGTAACCAATAAGAAAAGTAACTAGTCTTAATTAGAACCATTATAAATTTTATATCCAATTACAATATAGGCTAATTTTTAGAATATGATTATGTAATCAGCCCTGTTTAATACACATCTTATGTGAATCTCATACTTTTATCACATCGATTTGTTATACACTGTCGAGAGTTGTGAGAGAGCAGAGATGGAAACACCCAGAACACCGGCGACAGAAGAGTTGTCTTTATTAGAAAACAGTGAAGCGGTTTTACAAGCCGACACACACTTCCCCGCGACAGACCTAGCATGTTTAGCTGGTTTTAAATAGCCTATTTACAAGCAACAGATTCAGTGTAACAACTGTGAATGATGCGGCCCTTCCTGGACGAGAACGGGAGGATGAATCAGTGAAAGAGTTTAATAGTGCAGACGACACGCACCGGATCATAACCTAACCGGATCCGGCAGAATCCTGGGCTTTAGCTTTGCTCCTGCGGTTCTTGGCGGATCGAACTTCCTCCATGAGATCCGTGAGATATTTGATTTCCCGACTGATGGATTCTGCTTTCTCCGCCAGCTCGCGGTTCCTCTTCTCCAGGTCGGAGCACTGTTGGGACAGAACCTCCTGCTCGACCCGCTTCTTATGCCGGTACCGTGTCGCTGCCGTCTTATTCTGCTCCATCTTCTTCAGCTTCTTCTCCACTACTTTAGGAGCGCCGGGAACGGCCTTCACTCGGCCTGTGACGACTGGATCCGGGTCGGTTCTGGAGTAGGGTTTGGTTCTGGAGGATCCTGCGGGATTCGGCTCTGGTTGGTGAGTCGGGGATTCAGACACTGAGATTCCACTATCGCTATCGGATGAATCGTCGGAGCCGCTCTCCTCCTCTTCCGGGCTCAGAACCACCACGATGTGAGATGGACTCAGACTCAGAATGATCCCGGGAGTGGGAAGCACGGATACTTCACTTCCCAGATCTAACGTGTCGGCGGGATCAGGCTCGGATTTGATCTCGACGGGTGTTTCCGATGGTTCTGGGATGGGAAGGTCGAGGGTCAGCGCCAGCTCTGAGGAGCAGAACGGGAGGGAATCCAGGTCCAGATCCATGTCGGTGTCCAGGCAGGCCAGCAGATCTTCTGGAGAACTGGGAGGCTCGTCTGAGTCACATGATCCGATCAGAGAATCCAGGTCCAAGTCACTCAGGTCTAACTTCTCCGTCATCCAATCCATGCCAGAAAACACATCGCCTGTGTGTTTGTGTGTGTGTGTGAGAGAGAGAGAGAGAGACGCATAATTAAATGCAATGCATACTCAAGTTCTCAGTAGCAGAGAAAAACTCTGGAAGTTTTCCAGAAAAATTATTTGTCATGTTTTGAAAAATAAGTCATTTTTGTGTTAACTGAAATAAGCTTCACATAAAAACGGCAGTACTAGTATATCTCTGAAATCCAATATTTTAGAGTTTTGGTTTTACTAATGATTCTGTTCAGTGTTATTTTAATATCATTAGGATACTACTATAGTTTCAGTAATATTTAGAATTTATTTATATTTTAGTTTAAGTTGAAACTTTAAAAGTTTCCGCCATTTTTATTAGATTTTATATGTCTAGTTTTTATGAATTAATATTTCAGTTTTAGTTAAGTTAAACTGCATGAAAAATCACAAAATAAAATGAGGTGCTTTTTTGCATATTAATGTGATGCATTTTGAAGTTTCCAGTGTGTGTTTGCAGTGTAGAAGTATAGTGTGTGTGTTTCAGTGAAGTCATCCAGTGTGTGTGCGCAGTGTAGAAGTATAGTGTGTGTTTCAGTGAAGTCATCCAGTGTGTGTTTGCAGTGTAGAAGTATAGTGTGTGTGCAGTGTAGAAGTATAGTGTGTGTGCAGTGTAGAAGTATAGTGTGTGTGCAGTGTAGAAGTATAGTGTGTGTTTCAGTGAAGTCATCCAGTGTGTGTGCGCAGTGTAGAAGTATAGTGTGTGTGCAGTGTAGAAGTATAGTGTGTGTGCAGTGTAGAAGTATAGTGTGTGTGCAGTGTAGAAGTATAGTGTGTGTGTTTCAGTGAAGTCATCCAGTGTGTGTGCGCAGTGTAGAAGTATAGTGTGTGTGCAGTGTAGAAGTATAGTGTGTGTGCAGTGTAGAAGTATAGTGTGTGTGCAGTGTAGAAGTATAGTGTGTGTGCAGTGTAGAAGTATAGTGTGTGTGCAGTGAAGTCGTCAAGTGTGTGTGTGCAGTGTAGAAGTATAGTGTGTGTTTCAGTGAAGTCATCCAGTGTGTGTGCGCAGTGTAGAAGTATAGTGTGTGTGCAGTGTAGAAGTATAGTGTGTGTTTCAGTGAAGTCATCCAGTGTGTGTGCGCAGTGTAGAAGTATAGTGTCTGTTTCAGTGAAGTCATCCAGTGTGTGTGCAGTGTAGAAGTATAGTGTGTGTTTCAGTGAAGTCATCCAGTGTGTGTGTGCAGTGTAGAAGTATAGTGTGTGTTTCAGTGAAGTCATCCAGTGTGTGTGCGCAGTGTAGAAGTATAGTGTGTGTGCAGTGTAGAAGTATAGTGTGTGTTTCAGTGAAGTCATCCAGTGTGTGTGCGCAGTGTAGAAGTATAGTGTCTGTTTCAGTGAAGTCATCCAGTGTGTGTGCGCAGTGTAGAAGTATAGTGTGTGTTTCAGTGAAGTCATCCAGTGTGTGTGTGCAGTGTAGAAGTATAGTGTGTGTGCAGTGAAGTCGTCAAGTGTGTGTGTGCAGTGTAGAAGTATAGTGTGTGTTTCAGTGAAGTCATCCAGTGTGTGTGCGCAGTGTAGAAGTATAGTGTGCGTTTCAGTGAAGTCATCCAGTGTGTGTGCGCAGTGTAGAAGTATAGTGTGTGTGCAGTGTAGAAGTATAGTGTGTGTGCAGTGTAGAAGTATAGTGTGTGTGCAGTGTAGAAGTATAGTGTGTGTGCAGTGAAGTCGTCAAGTGTGTGTGTGTGTGCAGTGTAGAAGTATAGTGTGTGTTTCAGTGAAGTCATCCAGTGTGTGTGCGCAGTGTAGAAGTATAGTGTGTGTGCAGTGTAGAAGTATAGTGTGTGTTTCAGTGAAGTCATCCAGTGTGTGTGCGCAGTGTAGAAGTATAGTGTCTGTTTCAGTGAAGTCATCCAGTGTGTGTGCGCAGTGTAGAAGTATAGTGTCTGTTTCAGTGAAGTCATCCAGTGTGTGTGCGCAGTGTAGAAGTATAGTGTGTGTTTCAGTGAAGTCATCCAGTGTGTGTGCGCAGTGTAGAAGTATAGTGTCTGTTTCAGTGAAGTCATCCAGTGTGTGTGCAGTGTAGAAGTATAGTGTGTGTTTCAGTGAAGTCATCCAGTGTGTGTGCGCAGTGTAGAAGTATAGTGTCTGTTTCAGTGAAGTCATCCAGTGTGTGTGCAGTGTAGAAGTATACTGTGTGTTTCAGTGAAGTCATCCAGTGTGTGTGCGCAGTGTAGAAGTATAGTGTGTGTTTCAGTGAAGTCATCCAGTGTGTGTGCGCAGTGTAGAAGTATAGTGTCTGTTTCAGTGAAGTCATCCAGTGTGTGTGCAGTGTAGAAGTATAGTGTGTGTTTCAGTGAAGTCATCCAGTGTGTGTGCGCAGTGTAGAAGTATAGTGTCTGTTTCAGTGAAGTCATCCAGTGTGTGTGCAGTGTAGAAGTATACTGTGTGTTTCAGTGAAGTCATCCAGTGTGTGTGCGCAGTGTAGAAGTATAGTGTGTGTTTCAGTGAAGTCATCCAGTGTGTGTGCGCAGTGTAGAAGTATAGTGTGTG
Source organism: Siphateles boraxobius (assembly GCF_051911475.1). Taxonomy (NCBI): domain Eukaryota; kingdom Metazoa; phylum Chordata; class Actinopteri; order Cypriniformes; family Leuciscidae; genus Siphateles; species Siphateles boraxobius. The sequence goes on from NW_027508782.1 coordinate 75,705, forward strand.
TTTCAGTGAAGCCATCCAGTGTGTGTGCACAGTGTAGAAGTATAGTGTGTGTTTCAGTGAAGTCATCCAGTGTGTGTGCACAGTGTAGAAGTATAGTGTGTGTTTCAGTGAAGTCATCCAGTGTGTGTGCGCAGTGTAGAAGTATAGTGTGTGTGCAGTGTAGAAGTATAGTGTGTGTTTCAGTGAAGTCATCCAGTGTGTGTGCAGTGTAGAAGTATAGTGTGTGTGCAGTGAAGTCGTCAAGTGTGTGTGTGTGTGCAGTGTAGAAGTATAGTGTGTGTTTCAGTGAAGTCATCCAGTGTGTGTGCGCAGTGTAGAAGTATAGTGTGTGTGCAGTGTAGAAGTATAGTGTGTGTTTCAGTGAAGTCATCCAGTGTGTGTGCGCAGTGTAGAAGTATAGTGTCTGTTTCAGTGAAGTCATCCAGTGTGTGTGCGCAGTGTAGAAGTATAGTGTCTGTTTCAGTGAAGTCATCCAGTGTGTGTGCGCAGTGTAGAAGTATAGTGTGTGTTTCAGTGAAGTCATCCAGTGTGTGTGCGCAGTGTAGAAGTATAGTGTCTGTTTCAGTGAAGTCATCCAGTGTGTGTGCAGTGTAGAAGTATAGTGTGTGTTTCAGTGAAGTCATCCAGTGTGTGTGCGCAGTGTAGAAGTATAGTGTCTGTTTCAGTGAAGTCATCCAGTGTGTGTGCAGTGTAGAAGTATACTGTGTGTTTCAGTGAAGTCATCCAGTGTGTGTGCGCAGTGTAGAAGTATAGTGTGTGTTTCAGTGAAGTCATCCAGTGTGTGTGCGCAGTGTAGAAGTATAGTGTCTGTTTCAGTGAAGTCATCCAGTGTGTGTGCAGTGTAGAAGTATAGTGTGTGTTTCAGTGAAGTCATCCAGTGTGTGTGCGCAGTGTAGAAGTATAGTGTCTGTTTCAGTGAAGTCATCCAGTGTGTGTGCAGTGTAGAAGTATACTGTGTGTTTCAGTGAAGTCATCCAGTGTGTGTGCGCAGTGTAGAAGTATAGTGTGTGTTTCAGTGAAGTCATCCAGTGTGTGTGCGCAGTGTAGAAGTATAGTGTGTGTTTCAGTGAAGCCATCCAGTGTGTGTGCACAGTGTAGAAGTATAGTGTGTGTTTCAGTGAAGTCATCCAGTGTGTGTGCACAGTGTAGAAGTATAGTGTGTGTTTCAGTGAAGTCATCCAGTGTGTGTGCGCAGTGTAGAAGTATAGTGTGTGTGCAGTGTAGAAGTATAGTGTGTGTTTCAGTGAAGTCATCCAGTGTGTGTGCAGTGTAGAAGTATAGTGTGTGTTTCAGTGAAGTCATCCAGTGTGTGTGCGCAGTGTAGAAGTATAGTGTGTGTTTCAGTGAAGTCATCCAGTGTGTGTGCAGTGTAGAAGTATAGTGTGTGTGCAGTGTAGAAGTATAGTGTGTGTGCAGTGAAGTCGTCAAGTGTGTGTGCGCAGTGTAGAACTATAGTGTGCGTTTCAGTGAAGTCATCCAGTGTGTGTGTGTGCAGTGTAGAAGTATAGTGTGTGTGCAGTGTAGAAGTATAGTGTGTGTGCAGTGAAGTCGTCAAGTGTGTGTGCGCAGTGAAGTTGCCGAGTGTGTATGTGAGTGCGGTGAAGTCCTCCAGTGTTCGTGTGTGTGCAGTGAAGTCGTGTGTTTGTGAAGTGAAGTCGTCTAGAGTGTGTGTGCAGGGAAGTCGTTAAGTAAAGTCATCCAATATGTGTATGGGTGTATGTGTGTGCGCAGTGAAGTTGCCCAGTGTGTGTGTGTGCGCAGTGAAGTTGCCCAGTGTGTGCGCACGCACGCAGTGAAGTTGCCCAGTGTGTGTGTGTGCGCAGTGAAGTTGCCCAGTGTGTGTGTGTGGATGCGCAGTGAAGTTGCCCAGTGTGTGTGTGTGCGCAGTGAAGTTGCCCAGTGTGTGCACACGCACGCAGTGAAGTTGCCCAGTGTGTGCACACGCACGCAGTGAAGTTGCCCAGTGTGTGTGTGCGCACGCAGTGAAGTTGCCCAGTGTGTGTGTGTGCATGCGCAGTGAAGTTGCCCAGTGTGTGCGCGCAGTGAAGTTGCCCAGTGTGTGTTTGCATGCGCAGTGAAGTTGCCCAGTGTGTGCGCGCAGTGAAGTTGCCCAGTGTGTGTGTGGATGCGCAGTGAAGTTGCCCAGTGTGTGTGTGGATGCGCAGTGAAGTTGCCCAGTGTGTGCGCGCAGTGAAGTCCTCACCTGAACTCTGCTCTGGCTCAGACTGAGTCCAGCAGAGCGACTGCAGCTCTTTACACCCGACAGAAGCGAGAGGAGAGGGAGAGAGGGGCGAGAGACACGAGGAAGAGGAGAGGGGTGAGGAAGACCCCGCAGAGAGAGCGCACTCCTCGTCTCCGTCCAGCAGGGGCCCGAAGGGGTCAGCCGTCAGAGATGAGGGCCCCAGGATCAGGACACTCGTCTGAGACATGGCACACGTGATGAAGGGGTTCGAGAGAGAGTGTGTGTGTGAACGCGCTGGTTATGCTGTCTACAGCAGCAGAGCTGTGGCTGGAGGACACGAGAGACCTGAAACACAACATTAGGGACCGAACGTTAGGGACTCTTACATCTCACTACACAATGAACATTTCAGAGGGAACGAGACAGTCAAACCTACACAAATTCAGACACCTTCAACATTTCTCACATATTACTTGCTATAGTTTAGAAAACGATAATACTAAAAATGTTAGACTGTCTCACGAATGAATGATGAATATCTGTCAGCTGTTAAATTTAACTACACAATTAGATAATACCAGTTTAGCTCAACCAATTACCAAGCAATGCTTCATGTTGTTCAGCCTGTGGTGTAAAAAGGTGCATTAGTTATTAAAGAAAAAACCCTTCAGCAAAACATGATCAGCTCAAAGTGTGGGAATACATTTTAATGGTAGTCACTGCATGAAGAATTTTTGGGTATAATGTGTCATTTATTTTGATACCCTTACTTACATAAATGAATTATAGTGTCCTGCACATACTAGTAAAAAAATAACAAAAATGATATCTGGGGACAGAATAATTTTTGGTTTTACTGCATTTGATTTAAGTGTAAATGATGTACTTAAGCTTAAAGGTCAAGAATCTTATGAGTGTTTTGGTAATTTTGAGAATGGACAATATCTGGAGGGAGAAAACAGCATTCACACTATTAATCGCATTGTCAAAAAAAAAAAAAGTTCAATGGCAACAGGTTTCCACATCTGTGAGGTGGCATCAACACTTAAAAGTTTATTAATTATTTAAACGTAGCATATTTTAATATAGTACTGTGAACTCAGTAGATGAATGCAGGCATTTCTCAAAGGTTAACACCCAAACACCATTTTTTTTAAAAGTAGAACTGGTTCTCAATTCCCAACCCTTGCTGGAGGGAAGATTTAAGTAACAAAACTGGCCCTTTATTTCATAAAGGAAATAAAACTTCCCTAAATCGTAACCAGTTGTAATTATCAGCACCATAAACCAGTCTGTCCAGTCTCTAAACTGCCTTAGGGAATTCAAGTTTAGCCCATTAAAAAAAACACCCTACTGCCTACACACATTTACTTCCCCAATATTTACCAACCCTAAACTACTCCTACTTACAACTATATTTAACCCAGTTAGTAAATCACCTCTAAGCAGGAAATTCCCCGCCCTTCCCGACAACATCTCCTAATATGGTCATAAGAACGGTTAACCCCGCCCCATGGTTCCTACAAATGATGACGTGTCGCTGACGACCTCGCGCCATTTCCAGCGCTCACTATGGGGCCGCGGTCACGCGGAAACAACGCGCGCGCCATTTTGTGGTGCAACGTTTCCGTTAAAAAGTCCCGATTGTTTATTTTATGGAACAGCGCGTGTCAGTCTGTCAAAACAAAACGGCGATCGTTTGTAACACACTATGGGCAGCAACACCGTATTGTTGAACGTCAAACTGGGTTAGTTTAACAAAATACAACAGCTTTTCAAAAGTTGGACGTGTTTATGACAATCCTTATTATTACACCACAACACCAAACGTCAAGAGATGAGATATACTTACGCCATTTTGCCAAAAAGAGCCAGTGCAATTGACCTCTGCACTCACTGCCGGATTTGCCGCCGCGTATGTAGCCGCTGCAAGCCGCTAAACTGCCATGATTCCCGCGGGAGAGAGCGCTGTCTGTAGAGTTACTGTAGCACGGGAGACAGAAAACGAAGAAATGGCAGCGCTTCCGCTTATATACTCACACATTACACCCACACTGTGACCTTCCGCCGCACCCAATCTCCTCGTGTCGCTGTGTCTGGATGCTGATTGGTTTATGAGCCTGTCAATATTTAGCAAACAAATAGTACCCACATTTTAACGTTCTCTATTTTTTTTAGTTAAAATTACAGACAAGTACAATGCAAAAAACCCCCCGAAAAAACAAGATAAATACAAAGCATTGTAAATACAGTTAAGAATGTATAAAACAAAGAATAACAACAACTAACGTCTAAAATTAACATGTATTATTAACGTTCTCATGGTAGATCAGGTCCCTGGTGAAAAAAAAGCTAAGTATACTTGCAGCCAGACTAATTATCAGTATACTTCAAGTGTGTTAATGATTAGTTAACTTGAAGTGTGCTATTTTGAAACTCATACTATGTAAATTTTAGTTGTAATTAAATTGTAGTAAAGCACGAGTATAATAGCCTCATTACCATTGGCTTATTCCAAATACTACACATTGCATACTTTGTCTTCAATAATAAATGCACATTATTAGACAAATATTACTATACTTTGTACAAAATACTATTGTATACTATAATGTATTTTGAAATACTTTAAATGCATTGTTACAATGATCATTTTCAGCACACAGTTAAAATAGCCTATACCTAAAACATATATTTTTAATAAAGTGCAAATAAATACACTTTTAAAAAATAAACTGAATTTTCACTTCAAGTATATTATTCTAAAATATAAGTAGGGCTACAATTCTTGTGGTGTGTTAAAGGTTGTATTGTGAAAACAGGTAGAAGCATGATGCTAATATACTTTTAATATATTTAAAGATAGTACTATTTTTGTTAGTATATTTGCAATGTACTATTGAAAAAGGGAATATATTTCAAATACAATAAAATATATTTTTTTTCACTAGGGGTGCGATGAGCACAGACAGGAAACGGAAAGGAATCGGGTTAAATTAAATAGATAATACAAATAAATAACTGATTTTAAAAGTGATTATATATATATATTTATATAAATATATATATATATATATATTATATGAGTCATTCTAGAATTTGGGGTACATTTCGAGTCTGCCAGATAAACCTTCTTTTATTTAAAAAAAACAAACTTTTTTGAAGCAGTTTTGAATAACACAAACTAGAATGTACATTTCCAGAAGAAAATGTGAAGTGGTGCTTGCAGTGGCAATACTCGTCACTCGGTTGCTAGAGTGTGGTACATGATTGCATACGAACCAACAAACATGTCTGTATGACGTTTTGGTGCTGAGATATGGCTTATTCATGTGTTCAGGTTGTTGCTAGGTGGTTGCTATGGTGTTCTGAGTGGTTGCTATGCGGTTGCTAGGGTGTTTTGGGTGGTTGCTAGGGTATTCTGTGTGGTTGCTGGGGTGTTCTGGGTGGTTGCTAGGGCGTTGCTATGGTGTTCTGGGTCGTTGCTAGACGGTTGCTAGGGTGTTTTGAGTGGTTGCTATGGTGTTGCTAAGCGGTTGCTAGGGTATTCTGGGTGTTTGCTAGGGTGTTGCTAGCATGTTCTGGGTGGTTACTATGAGGTTGCTATGGTGTTTCTAGGTGGTTGCTAGGGTGTTGCTAGGATGTTCTGGGTGGTTACTATGAGGTTGCTAGGTGGTTGCTATGGTGTTTCTAGGTGGTTGCTAGGCGGTTGCTAGGGTGTTTTGGGTGGTTGCTATGATGTTGCTAGTTGGTTGCTAGGGTGATCTGGGTGGTTGCTAGGGTGTTGTGGGTGGTTGCTATGATGTTGCTAGGTGGTTGCTAGGATATTCTGGGTGGTTGCTAGGGTGTTACTAGGGTATTCTGGGTGGTTGCTAGGGTGTTCTGGGTGGTTGCTAGGCAGTTGATAGGGTATTTTGGATGGTTGCTAGGGCGTTGCTAGGTGGTTGCTAGGGTGTTCTGCGTGGTTGCTATGGTGTTGCTAGGGTATTCTGGGTGGTTGCTAGGCAGTTGCTAGGGTGTTCAGGGTGGTTGCTATGGTGTTGCTAGGCAGTTGCTAGGGTATTTTGGGTGGTTGCTATAATGTTACTAGGTGGTTGGTAGTTGTCACAGATGGTTACTATTGGAGTTCTTAGCATTTTCTTGGCATGATTTAGCACTTACCTAATTGCTATTAGCAAGTAGCTATTCACAGCTAGCATGTGTAGCATGTTGGAAGTCCTGTTTGCTAGCATGAGTCAAAAGAACCAACCCCCATCTCTATACAATGTTCTGATGCAGAGATATATGTCTTGCAAAATGGTTGCTAGGGTACTCTGTTTGGTTGCTAGGGAGTGGGTTGGCAGCTGCCAATCATGAAACTCCAAAGACTGATTGTCAGTGTGAATGATATAAACCAACTCCCATGCCTCGGTGACATTTAGAATGGATGATATCCATCTTTGAATTTTGGTTGCTAAGGTGCTTGACAGTGGTTGCTAGGGAGGGGCTAGGAAGAGTTGACATGATTCATGGTTGGCTGTTTGCTGCCGGGAGTCAAACTTGTGTTAACCCCATCTCTATATGATGTTCTGATGCAGAGATATAGGTCTTTCAAAATGGTTGCTAGGGTACTCTGTTTGGTTGCTAGGGAGTGGCTTGGCAGCTGCCAGTCATTAAACTCAAAAGGCTGATTGTCAATGTGAATGATATAAACCAAGTCCCATGCCTCTGTGACATTCAGAATGGAAGATATCCCTCTATGGATTTTTGGTTGCTAAGGTCAGGGGCGTGGTAGCGGGGGGAAAAAGGGTACCGAGTACCCAGGGCCCGAGGCAGGGGGGGGGGGGGGCCCTTAGAAGACGCCGAGCTTAAGTCAAAAGTCCGTCTAACCCACCCCCGTTGGAGAAGTCGCCGCGCTCAAATCAAAAGTCCTTCTCCGTCTCTCTCTCATCGGCCCCCCAGGGGTGCAACTTTTACCCCATTGTGAGGTATGTTCTTACAGAGCCTGTCAGCCTCTTCAAATGTGGCAAATCACACGTTTCTGTGAAATCTGATTTCTGAGCTATGACTCGTCAAAGTTTGTTGCAATGTTAAGTCTATGGGACTTTTTGGGGCGCTTTTTTACCCCTGGGGCAATTACCGTACCCCCGATCTCTTAAGCCTGTTTTATGCTTCTGCGTCGAATCGACGCCGTACCCCCGCAGACCCTTCTGCGTCGCCGCGAACCCCTCCGCCGTAGCTCGACGTGCACCTTCAAAAAATTGTAACTACGCGTCAAGGCGACGCAGACCACAAGGGCTGTGATTGCTCAGATGCACCGCGATGCAACTCAACCTGACGCAGAACCATAAAACGGCCACGACGCCGTAGGAGTGACGGCGTAGCTACGCCGTGGAGTTGACGCAGAAGCATAATGAGGCCTTTAGAAAAGATGTAGCACACCTCTCCTCAATAAGCCGCACGATTTGACGCCTCTCTCAGGGGTCTGTGATGTCAGCATGTATTTTTTATAACATAGTAACAGATAGTTACTATAGAGTTATAGAGTTCTTAAAATCTTTATTAACAAGTGCCTATGGCCTACGGTTGCTAGGGTGTTGTAATTGGTTGCTAGGGTGAGGCTATGAAGATTTTAGACCATTACTTATTGGCTGCTTGATAATATAAATCCTCTGAGGGAGAGAGAGAGGGAGAGAAATGCAGGGGTGTCAGGCCCTTTGTGTCTGTGTGTGTGAAAAAGTCGGTTGGAATTGTTCAGCGGAATTCTGAACATTCCGCAATGTTAAGTCAATGGGATTTTTTGGCCGCTTTTTCGTCCGCTGTGCGAACATCGTACACCCGATCGCTTAGAAAAGTCATAGCACACCTCTCCTCAATGAGCCGCATGATTTGACGCCTCACTCAGGGGTCTGTGACAATCGGTGCAGGAGGAGTTACGCGCCAAACTTTGTCCAGAATAATAAAAAGAAGAAGAATAATAAGTATGGAGAAGAACACAAGTGATGCCTTGCCTTTGGCAAGGACCACTAATTATATTACACTATCACTAAAAATAATCCTTTATGTATATTTAGGGGAAAAAAATTATGCGAAATATTAACTAAATGACTCCCACTCCACCTATTATTGACTGTCTCTGCCTCCTGATTCAAACATTCAACTTGAATTATCATGAAACCATTAAGTTAATTTTCAAATATTTGTTGTGTTTACTCTATTAAGCTATATAAACAATTGCATAGAATATATATTAGAATATATTTAACACCACACCCATCCGGTCACACCTCATATCTCTTATGACTGCAGTTTATCTCTCATGTCACACCAGCCTGAATCTGTCCTGTTATATACAGAAACATCACACACACACTGTGACCTTTCGCCGCACACAATCTCCTCGTGTCACTCCGCCCGTGTCTGGACGCTGAATGATTTCTGAGCCTGTCAAAATCTAGCAAACAAATAGTACCTAAATATTTACATTCTCATGGGATGTAGATCATGAACCGAACGATGAGCTCAGAGAGGAAACAGTAAGGAATCGGGGTTAAATTATGATAAATGCAAATAAAGAACTGATTTTAAAAGTGATTATATACACTCACGTAAAGGATTATTAGGAACACCATACTAATACTGTGTTTGTTTGACCCCCTTTCGCCTTCAGAACTGCCTTAATTCTCCACTGTAAAAAATAAAACCGCAATTTTTACTGTAAAAAACCGGCAGCTGTGGTTGCCAGAACTTTACCGTCAAAAATACGGTAGCAACATTATTGGTTTTACAGACTTAACTTAAAATTTACTGTAATAAACCGTATTTTATTATCTGATATAATGTTAATTTACGGACCTATTGAATAATTAATTTCTGTTTTGTACCATTGTAATACACTGACAACCAACAATCATCACAGCAGTGATGAGAGTCACATGATAAATCATAGCTCGTCACAAGCACCTCTTCCACAAGAAAGTTAATACTACTATAAAGAAGCTGCACTGTGTCATTCGCACAACAACATCATGGTAACTTAATTTAACAACATTAAATGTAACAAAACCCTAATGTACATAACTGATTAGAAAAAAACTAAGAAACTATGAAGAAACATAAGTATTTCAACAAAAATACTTCAAATGTGAATTGTCACGCAGGGAATTGTGGGAATGTATATTTACGGTTTTTCACTGTAAATTATACAATGAGTTTTCTTTTTCACTTTCAAAAACTGTGAATTTAACGGTATTTTACAGTAAAATTACATTAAATGCACCATTAGATCTATCACAGTTATTTACCGTATATAGTAAGGAAACTTTCTGTTAACGGTCTTTTACCGTTAAAATCACGATCATTTTTTACAGTGTACGTGACATTGATTCAACAAGGTGCTGAAAGCATTCTTTAGAAATGCTGGCCCATATTGATAGGAAAGCATCTTGCAGTTGATGGAGATTTGTGGGATGCACATCCAGGGCACGAAGCTCCCGTTCCACCACATCCCAAAGATGCTCTATTGGGTTGAGATCTGGTGATTGTGGGGGCCATTTTAGTACAGTGAACTCATTGTCATGTTTAAGAAACCAATTTGAAATGATTCGAGCTTTGTGACATGGTGCATTATCCTGCTGGAAGTAGCCATCAGAGGATGGGTACATGGTGGGTATATAGGGATGGACATGGTCAGAAACAATGCTCAGGTAGGCCATGGCATTTAAACGATGTCCAATTGGCACTAAGGGGCCTAAAGTGTGCCAAGAAAACATCCCTCACACCATTACACCACCACCACCAGCCTGCACAGTGGTAATAAGGCGTGATGGATCCATGTTCTCATTCTGTTTACAGCAAATTCTGACTCTACCATTGAATGTCTCAACAGAAATCGAGACTCATCAGACCAGGCAACATTTTTCCAGTCTTCAACTGTCCAATTTTGGCGAGCTCTTGCAAATTATAGCCTCTTTTTCCTATTTGTAGTGGAAATGAGTGGTACCCGGTGGGGTCTTCTGCTGTTGTAGCGCATCCGCCTCAAGGTTGTGCGTGTTGTGGCTTCACAAATGCTTTGCTGCATACCTCGGTTGTAACGAGTGGTTATTTCAGTCAAAGTTGCTCTTCTATGAGCTTGAATCAGTCGGCCCATTCTCCTCTGACCTCTAGCATCAACAAGGCATTTTCGCCCACAGGACTGACACATACTGCATGTTTTTCCCTTTTCACACCATTCTTTGTAAACCCTAGAAATGGTTGTGCGTGAAAATCCCAGTAACTGAGCAGATTGTGGAATACTCAGACCGGCCCGTCTGGCACCAACAACCATGCCACGCTCAAAATTGCCTAAATCACATTTCTTTCCCATTCTGAAATTCAGTTTGGAGTTCAGGAGATTGTCTTGACCAGGACCACACCCCTAAATGCATTGAAGCAACTGCCATGAGATTGGTTGATTAGATAATTGCATTAATGAGAAATTGAACAGGAGTTCCTAATAATCCTTTAGGTGAGTGTATATATATATATATATATAGCTATAGCCAAGAGAATTTGTCAAAGAGGTAATTCCTACTTTAAAAGATTATTCCTGCTCGTATGCTCAGATGATTCATTATGGATTGGAGAAAGAATCGCATTTAAAAACACATGAAATTTAATCAAACAGCAATTCAATTTCAGGAACAAGTTTTTATTAATATTTGACACTTTTGCAAACATACATCATAGAATAGGGGTGAGAGAGGCACAACCTAACACAGAGCTAGATGTAACACACTTGTTTTAATACTTTTGAACTATACTGTATAGCTGTGTGGTTTTTTTTTAAAAAATATTAAACAATTTCATTATTTTTTTATGAAAAACGTATGAATTGTATTTTGAGAAAACATTTTTGTTTGTCTTGTATATTTTTGGATTAGATTAGATAACATTTTAAGCTGTCATATGGTCATGTTACAGTGTACCCCATGGGGCATGTTGTCACATTTCACTAACATTCTTTAATAATTGTACTGGACGTGTGAAATTAATGCGGGAAGAAATAAATACTCTGAACCCTACGTCTACAAACTATAGTTTGTGCAAATGTTTAAAATGTTATCTGAGCTAATAAAAAAAAAATATACAAGACAAAAATACAAGGCATTTTTTTATAATTAAAAATAAACCAATTTTAAGAAAGCCAAAAAGTGTTAGTTAGTGCCCCGCTCTCCCCAACAAGTCTACATGAGATGCAGAGTTATAAGAAAGTGCATGAGACCCTCTAGCCACAGAAGCAACAATTTGTTCACCATTATACAATATTGTAACACCAAACCAGTCCGGGCCGCATATCAATTAGACTGTTGAACATTAGTGATGTCTACCTATTCTTATGTGTATAGTGTGTATAAATATTTTGTGTAATTGTTCATTGTATCAGATTTTGGTGAAATGCTGGCTATGGAGTCCATTACAATTCTTGAAGTTTATTTTTTTCATATTGCTCTGTTGTTTCTGTTGTTATGGTTCGTTTTATTATTGTTTGGGTTTGTTGAGGATTGTGTGTTAATTGTGTTAAACCCTGAAGGAAATGAATAGTTGAAATAAAGTCGTTATTTTTGTTTGGTTTTGCGCACAAAAAGTATTCTCGTCGTTTGATAAACTTAAGATTGAGCCACTGTAGTCACTTGGACTATTTTAACGATGTCTTTAATAACTTTTCGGGGAACAAGTGTCAATCCCTTAGAAGCCTATGGAGGAGTGATCCAGCTCTCAGATTTAATCACAAATATCTTAATTCGTGTTCCGAAGATGAACGAAGGTCTTACGGGGTTGAACAACATGAGAGAGAGTAATTACTGACAGAATTTACATTTTTGGGTGAATTATCCCTTTAACCCAAGACAAATTTCCCCATGTCGGATAATACATTTTTTTTATCTTTGCCTACAAATTTCCCTTTCTCATTTAATTTCATATCCCTTCTTTCTGCAGTTTATCTCTCATGTCCAACAGCTCCGTCAACCCGGCCTGAATCTGTCCTGCCACCTCACAGATCTGCTGTGCGAATTTGCTCTTTGACTCTTTCTTTAACTTTTGGGAATTTTTATCAGTGAAGAACAAATCCATGCCGAGTGCGAAGCCCTGAATCGCACCTGAGGATTTGTTTATCACACTGAGAGCCCCCGACGTCCCGCCTGCGATCTCGACTAGCCTCACGATCTGTGCAGATTTCACCCTCACACCTTTCAGTTTCTCCATCTCTGAGTTGATATCATTCAAGTAAACTTCAATATTGGTCGTCTCACTTTGGTACTCTTTCAAGATCGATTCCAACTTTTTCCGGACCTGATTAGTTTTGACTTTATTGGTGATGGCGGCCGATGCGCCAGTGACCCCCCCAGCGGTCGCGGCCGCGACCCCGAGCGCGGTGACCGCTAGAGACGCGCCCATAGTCGCGGGAGCTAGCAGGATTCCCGCCACAGCTGCCACTCCGCCAACCGCTCCGGTCGTACCTCCGGTGATCCGGGCGATTCTCGTCCCTTTCCGCGTTTTATCCAGGCTTGCAGCCACGGCCTCAAGCTCAGAGATTTGCCTTTGCAGAGAGTTTGCACAAAATGGCAGTTGAGAAACAAAGCGCTTAAGAGTATTTTTAAAACGTTCCTCTCGGTCCATGTTGACCCTGCAAAGATAAAAGTGCATAAATGAAGCAGGCTCTTGTGCTACCGGTTTTACCGTAATTAGGGATGCACCGATATAAAAATTTTGGCCGATACCGATAACCGATAATTCTTTATATTTGAAAGCCGATAACCGATATATTGGCCGATAAATCTAAATACACATTTTTATATCATTTTTAAGAGCCTGATTACAAAAACAAAGTCTCACCATTAAAACCATGTCTTTAGCACACAATAGTGATGTTCTCATTATAATTTTATGTAGCCGATATGATTTTGCGCTGCGCATGTTGCACTTTTTTGTATTTCCCTTTTTGAAGTGATTACAATTATATTTCAGCAAATTCAAAGGCATCATGCCGAACAGTGCGCATCTGTGTCTCAGCTGAAGGAAATAATACATTATTTATCGGGTTGAATATAACGATTACGATTACAGTAAAAATTAACATATATGGGCTACCGATATATCGGATACTGATATGGTGGCCGATATATAGTGCATCCCTAGTTAAAAAATACATATATATAAAGAATCTAATGATTTACTTTACCTAGAGTCTGAATCTGAACTCTCTGGTCGATCTGTAGATCATACATAAAAATAAAAATAAAATTCAGTTTCAGTGTCTCATTGACAGAAAGTGTGTTTAACCACAAAATAATTCAGCTTTAAAATTTATTATTCCAGTATCTGCTGGACATTTAGATAGTAAAATTTTTGAGTTTATTTTATTACAAATTTTATTTATATTGCACTTTTCCAAACAAATCAATGCAGTTCAAAGTGCTTCACATGCAAAAAAGAAATTAATAGATACAATAGATTAAAAAAAATTAGACCCATTAAAATACAGGAATAAGAATAAAGCTTATAAGGATTAGCTAAGGCATAAAATAACTAAAAATGAAGAAAAAGATATTAAATATATATTTTAAAAATGCATCATAAGATATTACAGGAATATGTTTTATATTTTGCAAACAAAATATGTTTTTAATTTATGATTTTTAACTTAAACCCATTAATATTTTCAGCACATCTTACTTTCCCCTGGAAGGTTATCATTGGCTAAATGAAGGCTAAAAGGTAGTTTCATAGTTTTCTATCATAAAGTTCCTATTCAAACAATAGACATTAATATAATTTCAATAAAAGCCTTAAAATGTTGCATGAAGTGTTTTGTGTAGTTTGTCTCTTACTGAAACCGTTCCCCTCCAATGAGCTTTTGCTGTCCTGATGGAAAGAGAGCAAAGTTTCAGACACACTTCAAAAAATCTGAATTTCTTAACATGATTCAATAGAAAATATCAAATCAAGTGTTGTTTATTATAATAGAAAGCTTTACTAACACACTTTACAGCAAGCTTGAGATGCTAAACCCATAGATTGCTGATTAAGACAGTCAGTATTGTGTGTGTTTGTGCTTATTAGTGGATTATATTATTCTCTACATTCTTGAGCTGAACTTCATACGTCGACTTTAAAATCACCAAAACACATCAATCATAAGAAGTGACACTTGATCTGATGAATGACAATCAGACAAACACTTTATAATGTATATTTTTATGTCCTTTTATTGAGGAAGACTCATGAAAGTAAATGTGTCACGGTGCATCAATCCGGGTGTTTGTTCTGAGTTTCTGTTGGTGTGTTTTTTAGACGTGGGTTTGTGGGTGTGTTCACCTGTTTGTTGTTAGCTCCAGCTGACACTTATCAGCCTTCAGCTGCAGCTTATCATTAGACTTGTTAGCTGTCTATATATCCCTGGAGTTGTCTGTGCTTAGTGTCGGTTCGTCACTCTTGTTTGTGTCTCTCACACAGTTCTGTGTCCTAGTCTCCGTGCGGAGTTTTTGTCGGTGTTGCCTACACATCAGCCGTTTGGGAGATCGCCTGTATCTATTCACCTGCCTTTGAGCTAGCCTTCTCTGGAGATTCCCCGTTGGACTCCTTCCAGGTCGCCCGCCTGTTAATCGTGGCGTTTTGAGTATCTCCACGTCAGTCCTGCCGAGCCTGCCGAGCCTGAGCTTCACGTCAGTCCTGCCGATCCTGCGCTACACGTCATGCCCGCCGAAAGGGCGTTCTCCACCGTGGCCGCCCGAAGGGTCCTCTCCTCCATGGGCATCCGAAGGGTCCTCTCCGCCATGGGCATCCGAAGGGTCCTCTCCGCCATGGCCACCCGAAGGGTCCTCTCCACCATGGCCAGTCGAAGGGTCCTCTCCTATGCCTACACATCAGCCGTTTGGGAGATCGCCTGTATCTATTCACCTGCCTATGAGCTAGCCTTCTCTGGAGATTCCCCGTCGGACTCCTTCCAGGTCGCCCGCCTGTTAATCGTGGCGTTTTGAGTATCTCCTCTGCTGTGTCTACAATAAACTGTTTTACTTGCATTTGGATCTACGACGACTCATTGTGACAAAATGACCTGCGAGTTCCTGTCCTGAAACCCTCCATGATCCGGCAGAGCTGCCAGACAAGGACATTCCTCTGTGCTTTGATTCTGTCATGTTTTAACACTGTATTTATTTCAAACATCTCAAAGCAGATCCTTTCATTAATGACACAGTCAACTATTTTAGCTACAGGGTTTGTATACTGTAAAACGAAATTCCAGGACTTTCAAGGACATTTCAAGCACTACTTTTTTGGTTTTCAAGGACTTTAATCAGAGATCTCACTTATCAAACAATATCTTTAGTATCTTTCAAATTCTAAAAAAGGTAAATAGACCTAAATAAACCAATAAAAGGTACAAATAAAGTGCAGTGGATGCAATGACTGTGGAAACTTTAACCATTGAAAGGATACTATGACAAAGATATTTTCTTATTCAAACTGATTTTTTCTCCCATGAATATATGATTGACCTGAAGAATGAATCATACTCTTGGATATTTATGAGCAATATTACACTCATAGTCATGTGAAATGGCTCTATATCTGTATCAGACGGGCTGCAGCTTCATTATGTGTGAAAAGATTGCTTTATCGATAAAATTAAACACTAATAATTTCACATATTGTCTTTCAATGAATCAAGCGCTTTTCAGGAATCTTTTCATAAATATGGCTATTTCTGTTACATGTAGTGTTTGTTTTGTTTGCCTGTGTCACCCAGTTTCTACCTGTGTTTCTTTGATTTAATCCATATCACCTGTTGTCTTGTTAATCAGTCATCAGTTCATTTGCCCCAACTGTGTCTCATTTCCCTTGTCTGTTCTGTGTATATAAGCCCGGTGTTTCAGTCTGTTCCTTCTCTGTTGTTGTCGCTACATGAGTAGTTGTTCTGTTCCTGTTCACTGTGAGTCCTGTCCGTGTAATATCTAGTTTGTTTAAATAAACACTGCTGAAGATCCTGCTTCCGTGCCTGCTTCAACCAGCCCGTGACAGAACAACAGACCCAAAAAATGGATTTTGCAGCAGTGGAGATCCTCCTTCTCTTCCAGGAGGATCAGTCCTTCGAGGCCCACAAACAGAGATATTTGGAGTTAGTACCGTATGTTCATTATGATGACACCAGCCTCTGTGTGTTCTTCCAAGGCACGCCTGCCCGGAGATGGGCCTCGGGGGAACTTCGAGGAGTATGTGGAGTGGGTGCTGTGGCATAATGGGTCTTTGCTGTCGCAGTGCCCAACAGTGAACAATGTAGAGTCTCGTCCCGCCGAGACTGCCCTTCCTGAGTCTCGTCCCGCCGAGAATGCCCTGTCTGAGTCTCGTCCCGCCGAGACCGCCCTTCCTGAGTCTATGGGCAATCAAAATTAGTGTCCAGCATGATGGAACCACCGCTCTTGTCAGTGCGGATGGCCGTGAAGATCGCCCTGCCAGAGTCTCGTCCTGCCGAGCCTGAGCTTCACGTCAGTCCTGCCGAGCCTGAGCTTCACGTCAGTCCTGCCGAGCCTGAGCTTCACGTCATACCTGCCGATCCTGCGTTACACATCATGCCCGCCGAAAGGGCGTTCTCCACCGTGGCCACCCGAAGGGTCCTCTCCGCCATGGCCACCCGAAGGGTCATCTCCACCATGGCCCCCCGAAGGGTCCTCTCCACCATGGCCAGTCGAAGGGTCCTCTCCGCCATGGCCACCCATAGGGTCCACTCCGCCATGGCCACTCGAAGGGTCCTCTCCGCCATGGCCACTCGAAGGGTCCTCTCCGCCATGGCCACCCGAAGGGTCCTCTCCACCACGGCCGCTCGAAGGGTCATCTCTGCCATGGTCGCCCGAAGGGTCCTCTCCACCACGGCCCCTTGAAGAGTCATCTCCGCCATGGTCGCCTGAAGGGTCCTCTCCACCACGGCCGCTCGAAGGGTCCTCTCCACCACGGACGCTCGAAGGGTCCTCTCCACCACGGCCGCTCGAAGGGTCCTCTCCACCACGGCCGCACGAAGGGTCATCCCCGCCATGGCCGCCCGAAGGGTCATCTCCGCCATGGCCACCCGAAGGGTCATCTCCGCCATGGCCGCTCGAAGGGTCCTCTCCACCACGGACGCTCGAAGGGTCCTCTCCACCACGGCCGCTCGAAGGGTCCTCTCCACCACGGCCGCACGAAGGGTCATCCCCGCCATGGCCGCCCGAAGGGTCATCTCCGCCATGGCCACCCGAAGGGTCATCTCCGCCATGGCCACCCGAAGGGTCCTCTCCACCACAGCCGCACGAAGGGTCATCTCCGCCATGGCCACCCGAAGGGTCATCTCCGCCATGGCCGCTCGAAGGGTCATCTCCGCCATGGCCACCTGCACAGCCTGCTCCGGCCTAGAGGCTTCCTGCTCCGGATTGGCCACGCCCTTGTCAGCCTTCAGGGCGCCCACCCCTATTGATGTGATACGGCGCGAGAACGCGCCTTGCAGGAGGGGGGGCTTCTGTCACGTGTAGTGTTTGTTTTGTTTGCCTGTGTCACCCAGTTTGTACCTGTGTTTCTTTGATTTAATCCATATAACCTGTTTTCTTTTTGATCAGTCATCAGTTCATTTGCCCATCAGCTGTGTCTCGTTTCTCTTGTCTGTTCTGTGATTATAAGCCCGGTGTTTCAGTCTGTTTCTTGTCTGTTGTTGTCGCTACATGCGTGGCTGTTCTGTTCCTGTTCACTTTGAATCCTGTCCGTGTAATATCTAGTTTGTTTAAATAAACACTGCTGAAATTAAGATCCCGCTTCCGTGCCTGCTTCAACCAGCCTGTGACAATTTCAAGGGTTTTCCAGGACTTACATTTCAAAAAGTCTGTAGCTGTTGCCTAGCTATTTGTTCTGTTATAACTGTAGTGGAATTTAAGTTTTATTTCCATTTTCTACAGAGTTTAGTAGCTTGCATTACCCTGTGTTCATTGTAGTAGTTCTGAGGAGCCGGTGTGTGGCAGTATCCGCCAGACTCATTCATCGCCACCAACTGCAATGAGAATAATGAACATGTTACGGCCCTGTCCCAAACCCTAAGCACTCGCTGTCTTCCTACGAGGCCGCACTTCGATGTTAACGTGCAATTTAAATGCTTAACTCCATTAATGAGAATGGCATATTTAATCTAAACGTGTATAGGTGTAAAACATAGTTTAAATTATTATTTTATTTATTTAAACTGTTATTGTGAAAATGCACTGTACTTATGATTAGGAACCATATTGAGGATTTAATGTGTTTTTCCTTCATCAGTCCCTCATATCACCATCGGTGTCGCCAAAACGTTCAGGTGCACACTCTCCCGTCAAATTTGCCTTGTCCAAATACACACACTTGTCTTCTTGGCCACTTGAGAGCACGTGGACACAACTGGAAGTGTTGTGCAATAGTTTTAACACTTAAATTTACTTAATCTTAACACTTTATCACTTAAATAGAAGTAATCACTTAATTAGAAGCATCACAATTTTAAATTTGTGTGTTCGGTTAGTTACATAACGACTAGTGACATTTAGAAGTTTATTTTAAAATGCAAAGTATTGAAAATATAATAAATAAAACCTCTGTAAACACTTGCATTTTTTGCAAGACTATAAGTGTGTCCCATCGAGTCATCAAAAGTTTTTACACCTACTTGAACATTTGGGTCAAATAAAGGGAAATACGCCATGCAAGTAGACAAGTGGTCAAGAGCAAAGACAGCAAGTGTGGGTATTTGGACAAGGCTTTTGTTGTTTTTATAAATCACAACTCACGAGTGGGAAGTGGCGTACGGCTCTTTCAGGGTCTGCATCGTAGGGCTGCTCGATTATGGAAAAAATCTTAATCACGATTATTTTGGTCAGTATTGAAATCACGATTATGTAACACGATTATTTCACATGACTTTGGGAACGAGTTGCATTTATTAAAAGACACCTTTAAAAAAAAAATCGAAATTTGAATATTTATTGTACTTTTTGAACTATTAAACAGACCTGCAAACTCACAAGTTGTGAAAAAGGTGACATGTTTACAAAGTAATTTGTTGTAGGGGGTCACCAGTGCGTTATTTACCTTTATAAAGGACAATTTATTAAACCTTACTAAATATTTGTTTTGTGTCAAATTCTTACATTTGATCAAATTCAGTTTTAATAAAAAGGGCTGTAATCAATCAAATTAATTTACACTGCAAAATTACAACTGTAAAAATATTATGAGATTAATGTTTAAACAAATAATGAAATAAAAAATAAAATCAATGATACCTTAAACAATAAATCAATAGGTGGCGACAAGTGACGTCTTAATAAATGAATCATTGAGTCATTCATTAAAACGATTTGTTCAAATCTTTCAGTAACATCAAATGAATCATTCAGTAACAAAACACAGCGCTTAGTGTTGCTTTTGTAACTATTTTCGTCTGTGAAATAGAACAAAACCAGTCAATATTGCGTCTAAAATGTAAGTTACTATATATAAACTAGGCTACTTGTTTATTAAACAATAAATTCAATGTACCATTTGCAATCGTTATATTATAGAACAGCTCTTATTGTGTTATGTAACTTAACTATATCATATATTATAAATAAAAAAATATTCAACATTTCTACCTCAGTATGTTTCTTCTGTGAGTTTTTGTGTGAACTGTTAGGCTGATTTGTTTTGATTTCTCCACTAATGTCTCTCTCACAAATAGACAGGCATCCAGCTTCCAGAAACTATCCATTACCAATCTCTGTTTACACTGACTGTATAAGATCAAAATCTCGCGTTTCGATCGGTCGGGCAAGTAAAACTCTCCTACACTTGAAACTTAAAAATCCCCTTTTCCCAGACAAGCAGACAAGTGTTAATGTCGCTCCCTGTGTTCATTCTCGATGTGTTCGTGCAGTAAAGCGGAACCGATGATCAGGTCACGTGCGCTCGCGCTGCCGTTCGCTTGAACTGAGACGCTACAGTGATCGAGCAGAAAGAGATCGCGACAGCTCGAGAGACGTCTATGCTCTCACTCCAGTCTATATTAAATTAGCCAATTATTATTGTGAAGTTTATTGTGCTTGCAAGACCTTATGTAGCCCCGCCCCTTTTCAGCGCTGAGCTCGTTGTCTTTTGTCTTCCGGTCTGTATTTCCCAGCGATTCTGCGTATTTATAAATGAACGGCTCGTTTTAAAATCTTCCCTGTCTACTGACATTTGTTAAGATATCTGCTTTAAACATTACAATCCTCATGATAACTTTTGTAAACTTTAGCTACATTAAGTAAATCCACTTCAAAAGCTAATTACTCATGGACAACAAGAGATATACAGAGCGACCGCAAAAACGGAAGTTCAAAGACAATATTCTAAAGATGGCGGTGCCCTTGTTTCTCTGGCGCACTATGGCCTGAGAGAGTTTATGGCTTCAGAAGGGGCGGATGTGCGCGTGCGCGAGTCATTCAGAACACAAGACAAAATAAGAGTGCTCTTGCAAAACAGAACATGGCAAAATAATCGTATTTTGGAGATCTTTGGGAGCCAAAATCGAAATTTAAATCGAAATTCGATTAATTGCACAGCCCTAACGCAATGGTTATAAATAAGGCTTAGATCCGGGCCACTTCTGGTACATGTGGATTCAACTTGTACCAGATGTAAAGTCAAACTCTCCCGCCAGATTTAAAATGAACCGATAAAATTATGCTGCGTTCATGCCATGTCGTAATTACCGTAATTTTTCAACTAAAACGTAAAACTTTTTATGCGTTTTGGCCGTTCGTTTACACGACAACAGTGTTTTGGGTGCCTGAAAATGCAAAGTTTTGAAAACGGTCTCCATGTAAACAGCAAAAACGTGAATTTGTGAAGACGATGACGTCATGCACATGCGTTTTACATGTTCAGTCTGTAGTGATTCATCGCCATCTAGTGGCCTGGCAGCAGAATACAGCGTTTTTAGTTGTTTTCGCAGATCTGTGTGAATGGGGATTGTTTTGTCAATGGTGTCGTCTGTACGCGGAAAACTCAAAGGAAAAACGCCTCCACTTTAAGCGTATCGTTGTCGTGTATGGTACCCTAAGCTCTCAAAAATTTCAACAAGTTGTAGTTATGAGTTCTACGAGGACATTAACGCTTTTTACGAGAAGTTGGAATATCATAATCATGGTAATATGTTATGCTGTGAAATGACGTTCCCTTTCAAGGGCTCAAAAACGCTGATTGGATTGGTGTCAACCTTTGACAGCTATGTTTACAGGAATCCACTGGTCTGACTGGTTCAGCTGGTCCTGATCAATCATCAGTCTGTCACTGCAGAAAGTCTTTCACTTTAAATACACAATCAAATGCTTGAATTTTCATAAATATCCTGATAATGAATAAAGATTAGAGATTCTCTCACCTTCCAGGGCTCTGGAGCACCTTGACTCCATTGAGGAACTGGTTGAGGAAGAGCAAAAGGCTGTAAAACAGATGAGAAATCATTCAAAACCACTGAAGATCCTGAACTTCAGGCTCTCAGTCAAAGGCACATTGAGCCCGATCAACTAAAGCCCAGATTAGCATGAAAAAACACTGATCAAAGCTTCTAATGGCCAATGTTTCTAGTGTCTGTAGTTCACAAGTGTGTTTCTGTTTGGAGTTTTCTTCACTTTTAGATTTCAATATTAAGTATTGCTTTATCGATAAAATTAAACACTAATAATTTAACATTTAGTGTCTTTTAATGATTCAGGTGCTTTTCAGGAACCTTTTCATAAATATGGCTGTTTTCAAAGGTTTTCTAGGACCAGCCAGTGGGTGGCGCTCTCCACTCTGAAGAGACTCATTCTTCGCCACCAACAGCAATGAGAATAATGAACATGTTTACGGCCCTGTCCCAAACCCTAAGCACTCACTGTCTTCCTACGAGGCCGCACTTTCGTGATGTTTACGTGTACTTTGAATGCTTAACTCAATTAATGAGAATGGTATATTTAATCTAAACATGTATAGGTGTAAACATAGTTTAAATCATTATTTTATTTATTTAAACTGTTATTGTGTACTTATGATTAGGACTCATAATGAGGATTTAAAGTGTTTTTCCTTCATCA
The DNA here is from genome assembly GCF_051911475.1 of Siphateles boraxobius. Classification (NCBI taxonomy): domain Eukaryota; kingdom Metazoa; phylum Chordata; class Actinopteri; order Cypriniformes; family Leuciscidae; genus Siphateles; species Siphateles boraxobius. The sequence goes on from NW_027508782.1 coordinate 97,989, forward strand.
GTCCCTCACATCACCATCGGTGTCACCAAAACGTTCGTTACTACACATGATCAGAGTTTGTGCAGGTGCACATTCTCCCGTCAAGTTTGCCTTGTCCAAATACACACACTTGCAGTCTTGCAATACACACTAAACCCACACTATCTCCAATAACTGTATTCTAGGCTAAGCGTATCCCATCATGCATTATGTTTGCGAACTCATTTTATACAGAGAGACATGTCACTTCCTCAATCCAACTATAGGGGCGTCCCGCGTGACGTCACGCCTTTTGGAGCAGCCATTTTGACGGAATAGAAAATGCTATACCGCCGGTAATAATACAGCTCGTCGCGAAATATTTCTATCATGCCCGAGCGATGCTGTGCAATTGGATGCGATCAGATACGTGATCATACAAAAGGAATATCTTTATACCGTATCCCAAAAGAAACAAAACGGAGATACAAGTGGTTTTCGGCAATAAACAGGCAAAACGATGATGGTGGTGTTACTGTTTGGCTTCCAACTCAACACAGCTTTGCACTCTTCATTTTGGATCAGGTAAGTTGTCCCCTCGAAGGCTAATGAATGATTTCTCGGAGTACGGGATCAAATGTTATAAATCCACTGTTGCCATAGAAATCCGCAATGTGTGTGTGCACACTACCATTCAGCATAACATAACAGGGCTCTCAAGTGTCACGCATTGAGCGTGACAGTCACTCATTTCGGTCTTTTGTCACGCTCTCCCGCCACACATTGTATTTCTCACAATGAAAAACTATTTGTAATATATTTAATATGCCACAGCACCCAAACTCTGGCCGCGCCGCTCTCACTGTGGAACCGGCAGGAATCAAGCGCGTCTCCTCTGGTGCTGTTCGTCGAGCTACACAATAGCCAATCAGAAAATAGCACTATTGTATCTGGGTAAGATTTAACACAAAAACCAATGAAAAAAAATTTACACGGTTCTAATGGTGTATGGGTTGACAACATTTTTCTATGTTTTTTTTCTAGCAGTGAAAAAAACCTATCAACATTAGCTAGAAACAGAATTAAAGTAGTAGTAAAGAGTAGAGAAGAGAGCCGTGGAATTGCTCAGTTAGCTTCAGAGTCAGTAACGTTACTGGTAAATGCATTTACCTAACACACTGTAGCCCAATGTCAAAATGTTTTTATGTAATTATATTATTAGTATAATAATATACTAAAAATATATATTACCCACGGCAATGGATCTATTATTAGGGGTGGCCCACCGTCAAAATGGCTGACACGCGGATAGGGGTCACGTGACTGGGAGATCCCTATATAGGGAAAACCCATAACGCCAAAGATGGCGGTTGTATGCACATGTCCCGCCCCTCCCGCTGGAAAGCCAATCGTCTGCTTTTAAGAGTCAAGCCGGGAAACATTTAAGCCTATCATCTGGTTCCACTGACGCATGCGCACAGTTGAGGTTTGCGACAGCAGAAAATACGTTACTGTTTGAAAAGGCGGCAGATTTGATATGCATATGTGTGCGTTGTGTAAATATCAGACATCGCAAGTCTCCCGGAAGTCTCCCGAATGTTGATGGCGGCTCCCTGATGCCCGCAAATTAGTTCAAATCTCCCAGAAACTAGAGCGAGCGAGCGAGAGCACGCACATACTGTGCTTCAAACCGTGTAGCGTGCGCGCGGCAGAGAGGGGGAGAACACCTGCGCGTGCGTAGTAAAAGTATAACCTGTGGGGAAAAAGGTGTTTTAAACCTTATTTTGGGGCAAAGTCATCAAACTTTTTCAGCGATTTTATTCAAATTTTACTGCTGTTTCTATACATGCAGTTTTTATGTCCCGGTAACCAGTGAAAGTGCAGTTCTGACTCTCTGCCCATTCATTTAGACAGGAGCCTGGTCTTGTTAGTCCGAAATAGCGGCCCGGAGGCGTTGCCAAGATGGCGGCCGAGTGGCATGACTTGCCTAAAAGGACTTTGTGCTTAGGCAGCAGCTCCACCCTGTGGGGAAAATGAGTATGTTAACATGTTATAGGAAGTCAACATTGTTGTGCTACCGGGTGCGTGCCAGTTCTGCAATATTTCAATACACGGATCTAACCCACAGTTTGTGTAGCGTCCTTATTCACCAACATGCAACATGGTCCTGATCAATCATCAGTCTGTCACCTCCAGAAAGTCTTTCACTTTAGATACACAATCAAAAGCTTGAACTTTCACAAATATCCTGATAATCAATAAAGATTAGAGATTCTCTCACCTTCCAGGGCTCTGGAGCACCTTGACTCCATTGAGGTGCTGGTTGAGGAAAAGCAAAAGGCTGTAAAACAGATGAGAAATCATTCAAAACCACTGAAGATCCTGAACTTCAGGCTCTCAGTCAAAGACACATTGAGCCCGATCAACTAAAGCCCAGATTAGCATGAAAAAACACTGATCAAAGCTTCTAATGGCCAATGTTTCTAGTGTCTGTAGTTCACAAGTGTGTTTCTGTTTGGAGTTTTCTTCTCTTTTAGATTTCAATATTAAGTATTGCTTTATTGATCAAATTAAACACTATTTAATAGTATAATTTCACATTTATTGTCTTTCAATGATTCAAGTGCTTTTCAGGAACCTTTTCATAAATATGGCTGTTTTCAAAGGTTTTTCAGGACTTACATTTCAAAAAGTCAAATTCAAGTACCTTGTACGAGCCCCTGTAGCTATTGCTTCTGTTATAGCTCTAGTGGAATTTAAGTTTTATTTCCATTTTCTACAGAGTTTAGTAGCTTGCATTACCCCGTGTTCATTGTAGTAGTTCTGAGCAGCCAGTGGGTGGCGCTCTCCGCTCGGAAGAGACTCATTCTTCGCCACCAACAGCAATGAGAATAATGAACATGTTTACGGCCCTGTCCCAAACCCTAAGCACTCACTGTCTTCCTACGAGGCCGCACTTTCGTGATGTTTACGTGTACTTTAAATGCTTAACTCAATTAATGAGAATGGCATATTTAATCTAAACATGTATAGGTGTAAAACATAGTTTAAATCATTATTTTATTTATTTAAACTGTTATTGTGTAATTATGATTAGGACTCATAATGAGGATTTAAAGTGTTTTTCCTTCATCAGTCCCTCACATCACCATCGGTGTCACCAAAACGTTCGTTACTACACATGATCAGAGTTTGTGCAGGTGCACATTCTCCCGTCAAGTTTGCCTTGTCCAAATACACACACTTGCGTCTTGCCCACTTGAGAGCACGTGCACGCAACTGTCCCATTCAAAGCTAAGCGTATCCCATCATGCATTATGTTTGCCAACTCATGTGCCGCAAAATCGCGAGATGTCGAGGAAAACATTCCACTGTAATTTAAAATAATTAGATACATACAATTTGGTAGTAAAAACAAAGTGTTGAACATTTTGTTGGTGCAAAGATGATATGGTATGATGATGCCTTTTTTGTACAACATTTCCAATAGTTTTAACACTTAAATCACTTGATCTTAACACTTTATTAGTTAAATAGAAGATAATTATCAATTTTAAATTTGTGTCTTCTGTTAGTTACATAGCGACTAGTGAACAGACATGTAGAAGTTTATTTTAAATGCAAATATTTATTTTATTTTAAAATGTGTCCATTGGGTAATCAAAAGTTCTATACACACTTGCAGTCTTTACGCCTACTTGAACACTTGAGCTAGCTAGAGAAAATATGTCATGCAAGTAGACAAGTGGTCAAGAGGAAAGACAGCAAGTGTGGGTATTTGGACAAGGCATTTGTTTTTATAAATCACAACTCTTGCGTGGGAAGTGGCGTACGGCTCTTTCAGGGTCTGTTTTGTGCGACGCAACGGTTATAAATGAGGCCCAGATCCGGGCCACATCTGGTACATGTGGATTCAACTTGTACCAGATGTTAAGTCAAACTCTCCCGCCAGATTTTAAATGAACCGTGGGGATTGGCCACCCTGGGTCACATGATCATAAACGATAAAATTATGCTGCGTTCATGCCATGTCGTAATTACTGTAATTTTTCAATTAAAAACGTAAAACTTTTGATGCGTTTGGCCGTTCGTTTACACGACAACAGTGGTTTGGGTGCCTGAAAACGCAGTTTTGAAAACGTGTTTCAAAGTGCAAGTTTTTAAAAACGGTCTCCGTGTAAACAGCAAAAAACGCGAATTTGTGAAAACGATGACGTCATGCACATCCCTATGTTCAGTCTGTAATCTTTCATCGCCATCTAGTGGCCTGGCAGCAGAATACAGAGTTTTTAGTCGTTTTCACGGATCTGTGTGAATGGGGATCGTTTCGACAATGGTGTCGTCTGTACGCGGAAAACTCAAAGGAATAACGTCTCCGCTTTAAGTGTATCGTTGTCGTGTAAACGTCAGAGGTGGGAGTAAGTCACACATGTTCAAGTCACAAGTAAGTCTCTAGTCCCATACCATCATTTTTCTCTAACTATGTTCTAACCATTTTTTTTCTATCCATGCATTTACACTGCAATTACAACACCATAAATAATGTAATGAGATTAATTATTTAAATATAATCATTTTAATATAGAAAAAAATAGATGCTAAAAAATAATAAATTCCATTTTTTTTATTATGAAATTAAAACGGCCAATAGGTGGCGCCAAATCAACGTCTTAATGTAGGAGTCATAGAAGCATTCATTCAACTGATTCCTTCAAAGCGGCAGATTCAATCTGGAACTAAGCCACTAGGTCACTGAATCACTAAAACATCGGATTTGCTCTTTTTCTGTGGCTTGTTTGAAACTACTGTCATTAGAGAAATAGAGCAAAAGCAGAGAATATTTACAATATTAGGCTACGTCTAAAATGTCACACCACAATATTCACTCTTTGTTTACTGGACTGTTGTATAAAATCATTATCACATTTGCAAACGCGCTAATATTCTGGAATTATTTTTTAATTTCAAATGTTATAAATATAAAAATAACTCGTATAGGGACATTTTTTCCACATCTTGAATTTTGGGTGCATATTAATTCTGCTCACATTGCCCCCCAACCCCCTGATAACATCTGACCCTGCTTCAAGAGGAACATAAAACAGGACAAAACATCATTAACAGTTTCTATGCTGTTTTTCGTCATTTGGAAAGAAGGACATATTTGGCTTTAAAGCATGATTTGAAAGAAACTGTGGATAATGTCTGCGTTATGCACGTTATTCAAAACATATGCCACCATTAATTATCATTTGAATCTATTGACAGCCTTCAGCTATATTTGAAAACATAATATTGTATAAAGAGGCATGCTGTTTTAACCACGATTCTTTCTAGATTTAACGTTAGTCAAATTAACTATAACAAACAGGTTAAACAAACCATAGCTTACTTTTAGACGTGGTGAATGAAGTTCGAGGTTGTGATGGTCGTGTCCGATATCCCTTTCCAGTTAAATCTTCTTGTATGAATATGGTCAATTTCCAGTGTTTATATCCAAAAAGAAACGATGCTGGAGATGTTTTTGTATTTAGCGCGCTCACCGCGATGTATGTTTTTGTCACGCAATCGCGCAGAATCTGATGACTGGCGTCAATGGTTCCGTTGCTTTCATTTTGTTCATCAATATATGTTGCGAAGATTTATATAAAAATGTATATTAAGTCATTTTCGAGTCATACAGTTCAAGTCAAGTCAAGTCTCGAGTCATTGGATCTCAAGTCAAAGTCAAGTCATTTTCTTAATTTAGTCAAGCAAGTCAAGTCCTTAAATTTGCGAATCGAGTCCTCCATCTCTGGTAAACGTACCCTAAGCTCTCAAAAATTTCAACAAGTTGTAGTTACGAGTTCTACAAGGACATTAACGCTTTTTACGAGAAGTTGGAATCTCATAATCATGGTAATATGTTATGCTGTGAAATAACGTTCCCTTTCAAGGGCTCAAAAACGCTGTTTGGAAATCGCACATACAGTGTCAACCTTGAACTTGAACTTTCACAAATATCCTGATAATCTATAAAGATTACAGATTATCTCACCTGCCAGGGCTCTGGAGCACCTTGACTCCATTGAGGTGCTGGTTGTTGAGGAAAAGGAGAAGGCTGTAAAACAGATCAGAAATCATTCAAAACCACTGAAAATCCTGAACTTGAGAATCAATTGTGGCCACGATTTACTAAAACAAGGGAATGAATTCTCAATTCATAGGAACAAATTCTTAATTTGTGGCCACGATATATATTTTTTGTTTGCATGTCACATGCGGTGCTCCGTAACATTTGGCAAAAACACTTGTTTTTGTTTTGTTAACACCGGTGAGTAATGCAAAAGTAAAGTGCAAAAGTGCATTACTTTCCATAAAATATATCCATATACTGCAATTAATTTTTTAGGAAATAATGCTGTATTGTAACGCATTACTTCAATTATCAAAATGTCAAATGAATCAAACGTGAGAGCTAAGACATTTGTAATGTTATAATGTATTTCAAATCAAACTTACTATTTATCAAATAATTCTGAAAAATAAAATGTATGACGGTTTCCACAAAAAGATGAAGCACAAATTTTTTGAACATTGATAATAACCAGAAATGTTTCTTGAGCTGTAAATCAGCATACCTGTTTTAGCAAGTCGATATTCTCATTTTATCAACATTTTAAATATGGCACTTGTTATGATACAGTTTTGCACTGGCTATTAGATGATATTTAAAAATCAAATCTCTCCTCATTTTTGACTTTCACGCATTTTGTTTATTTGAACAGACTCGACATAGTGAAAACTGTTTGATATGTCAGTAGTATTACGATTCGGCTTATGTCAAAATGATTTATGACCCTATGATTGACAGGTGGGCGGGGCTAACCTTTGACCTTCCGGAGGATGTTCCGGAGGTCCTTTGATGTAGGGATTAACCTTTGACCTTCCGGAGGGGTTGTTCCGGAGGTCGCTTAATTTAGGGATTAACCTTTGACCTATCGATCGATCAAGTTGACAGTACATTCCGGAGGATGTTCCGGAGGTCCTTTAATGTAGGGATTAACCTTTGACCTATCGATCGATCAAGTTGACAGTTGTCTTTGCCCTATTGACTTTTGTATGATATATGAAGTTGCCAGTTGTCTTTGCCAGTTGTCTTTGCCCCATTGATTTTGACCTATTGACCCCGGGGGAAATCCCCTCCGTGTCGGGGTGAGAAAATAATTTTTCTAATGTTGCATATAGATTAGAATAGAATTACAAAAGTAAAATCATCTTACCGTTTCACTATGGTGAAGAATTGGATTAAAGTTGACAGTCTCCGCACTGTGTGTGTGTGTGCGTCTGTCTGTGAGTGTGTGCGTGTCATCCGATATCCTGGCATTCCTGAGCACGCTATATAAATGGGGATAGTGAGAAAATATCTTCCAGTAACTAAAGTTGAAACACATTCTGTTCTTTAAAAGTATATAAATGAAATGTACATTTAGTCATTTACAAATACCTTACACTAAAGTAGATTTGAAAAACATTCATTCCTTTAAAATAAATATCTTACTGATCCAAGTATTTAAAAAATAAAATCATCTCACCGTTTCACTATGGTGAAAAAAGCCCCCATGTGCGTTTCTCTCACACTCCTTGCATTTTGACAGTCTTTGAGCTAAATGTGTGTCTGTGTGACACATGATATCCTGGCATTCCTGGGTATGCTATATAAATGGGTATAGTGAGAAAAATATATTTTTTCTAATAATGCCAAATACCTTACACTAAAGTTGAAAAACATGTAGCCTACATTTAGAAATATAATATTTTTCATACTAACTAAAGTTGAAAAATCATACTGTTCTTTAAAAGTATATAAATGAAATGTACATTTAGTCATTCACAAATATCTTACACTAAAGTTGAAACACATTCTATTCTTTAAAAGTATAGAAAATATTTTTTTTCAAAATAAAAATCATCCTCCATGTTTTAGAGATACATACAGGTTATGAATGGGTTTACAAAAATAAAATCATCTTACTGTTTCAGAGAATTGGGTTAAAGTTGAAAAGTTGAAAAGTTCCCCGAGTGATTCCCTCTCACACCCCTTGCATTTTGACAGTCTTTGAGTTAAATGTGTGTCTGTGTGACACCGGATATCCTGGCATTCCTGAGCACGCTATATAAATGGGTATAGTGAGAAAATATCTCCCAGTAACTAAAGTTGAAACACATTCTGTTCTTTAAAAAGTATATAAATGATTATAAAAAATCTTTTCAAAACAAAAATAAATATCTTACTAAAAATCTACTGAAGCAGTCATTTCAGATTAAATAAGTTTAAAGTTTTTAAACACTCTGTGATTCAGAGTGGTGGAGGAATGTGTGTGTGTGTGTGTGTGTGTGTGTGTGTGTGTGTGTGTGTGTGTGTGTGTGTGTGTGTGTGTGTGTGTGTGTGTGTGTGTGTGTGTGTGTGTGTGTGTGTGTGTGTGTGTGTGTGTGTGTGTGTGTGTGTGCGTGTGTGTTTCATGACACCCTCCCTCCCCTCAGTCTCTCAAACACCAGCGCATGACAGCAATGGTCTCCGCGCTAAGTGTGTGCGTCCGTCTGTGAGTGAGACACCACCCTATTCCTGCACCCCCTGCTGGGGGGTGAAAGTGAGAAAATATCTCCCAGTAACTAAAGTTGAACAACATTGTTCATTTAAAAGTATATGAATGAAATATTTATAAAATTTACATTTAGTCATTTACAAATATAATATTTTCACACTAACTAAAGTTGAAAACGTTCTGTTCTTTACACGTATATATGAAACGGTTATAACATTTACATTTAGTCATTTACAAATATATTATCTTCACCCTAAGTAGAGTTGAAATACATTCTGTTCTTTAAAAAGTATATAAATGATTATAAAAAATCTTTTAAAAACAAAAATAAAATCATCTTACATTTTAGAGAGGTGAAGAAGTAAATCTCAACACATCATTGTCAATATAACGTATGAATGTATTTACAAAGATGCAATAAGTGTAAAGTTTTGATACAAAATATCCCCTGAGTGTTTTTCTCCCACACCAGCATTTTGACACTGTGATTCAGAGTGGTGGAGGAATGTGTGTGTGTGTGTGTGTGTGTGTGTGTGTGTGTGTGTGTGTGTGTGTGTGTGTGTGTGTGTGTGTGTGTGTGTGTGTGTGTGTGTGTGTGTGTGTGTGTGTGTGTGTGTCAGGCCAGCAGCAGTATGAGACGTTGAGGATGTTTTGTTAGTGTTAATCTTAAAAGTTAATCTTAAAAGTTTAAAAATAAAAGATAATTTATATTCAATTCAATTAATTATTTAAAGTCTTAATAAAACGTTGTAATACAGTCGTATCTTCTATTTATCTTTTAGAAGATTACTGTTATGATTTTGTTTAATGGTGCTCTAAAGTATAATGTTTATTAATATAGTCATAGCCATAATGATTTTTGTACTGTAACAGCATATTCTATCCCGTACACCTAAACACGACCATCACAGAAAATTGTATCTTTACATTGTTTTTTACATACTGTTTTACTCACACACACACACACACACACTAACCCGGCTCCATAAAATTAACCAATCTCTATTTTTAAATTAAATGATTATAAATAAAGTATATAACTCAATGAATATTAACAAGTATGTTACTAAAATGAATTCAAACAATTTAAACATAGTTTTAGCTAAATTAATTTATATATAAATACAAAAGTATATAAATATAAAAATACCTTACATTTCCACAGTGCTGAAGATGTAGTTCTTTATGCAATGATAAAAACAGTCCAAAGTCATAAACAAAATTGTATTCCTTTTTTATTCCTTCAGTGATAAACTACAGGGTGAAATGAATGCATGACCCCCTCACAGAGACGAGAGGAGTTACAGGACAGATGAGCCTCTGGGATGTGCCAATGTCATAGCATATGTAAAGTTAGTCTGCTTTCCAGAGTTTTATTCATACTAAATTCATTTGAAATATTAAAAGTTTAAATTAGATCTTTTAAAATTAAAAGACTGTTTAAATCAAAGCTTTAACGTTTTTTTAAAGTCGTATCTTCTATTTATCTTCTTAGAAGACTTCTGTATGATATAAATGATTTTACATAAATTTAACCTAAGGTATTATTTTTACTAAAGCGTCTGTTCAAAAAATAAAGCAAAAACTGTACTTTGGTATCTTAGATATTATACAAATTATTTCAAACAGTATTTTTGTCCATGCCGCATGAAATATGTTGTCAAAGTTTGTCACAATGTTTTTTTGTTTTTGTAGTTGTTGTTTTTGTTTTTAAGAAATCCCAGGACTCTACATTGCTCTTATTTAGATTACGTTGTATCATTTAGAAAACCACCGTACATTTTCAGAGACGCGATGTACCTTTTTTGGTCCATCACACAGCATATTTAATTTTACTCATCTTATTTCAAAGCATGATCTTACTTTTTCTACGGTAGCTATGATCTATTGCACGTATAAGGTGTATATCATTTTTTACTTTTCTTGTATCTCCCGAACTATCCTTTAATCAGTGTGGAAACATACAGGCTGAACCCCTTTACTGAGAATATACTATCGGTTATCTATATAGTAGGAGGCATGCCCTTTGACCTCCTCCATTTTGGAGGCTTACAGCTTAGTCCTTAAGCGGCTACAGTAATTTATTGCCATGTGTAACCTGAAAAAACAAGAGGTGATAAAAAATGTTAACGATGACCTCATGGCTACGGCTGTGAGAGGACTCCATTCCCTACTGAAAGAACATTGTGGACACACAGCTCTGACGTTTTCCAAGAGTATTTTGCCCAGCCTCTTCTTTATAAACAGCCAAGACAAATCATTTCTGGACCAAAAACTTTTGCACCCTCACTCCTCTTACCACGTCATCAAAAGACATGTCTAAAAGTGAGTATTGTCTCTAATATTCATTTATGCTACGGTGTTTTATTTAAAAAGATTGTTTATACATAAGGAAAAGACGGTATAATTCATTAGTGTTTTAAACGTACTATTGCTGTTTAGCTTACCCTCTAGCATGCTTTGTTGCTCTTACACATTGTTATATGTTCTATATCAATTTTTTTTTGCATCATATATGTTTCAGAAATATATATATATATTTCCCCCCCATCCAAGCACATTTTACTGTAGTTGGCCGCTGCGGGGTTTCCATAAAGGACTTTTAAAATAAATGTTTTGGTTTTTATTCAGTTTTAAATCTTATTTAGATTATTTGAGTCAAACATGGTTATATGTGCATAGGCCTATTTAATTATTTAATCTGTATTTTATTCCTCTTCAGTTACTTACTTTTTAAATTTCGGTAGGCTACTTTTTAATTCTTCCTTTACTTTGTCTTTGATTTTAACTTTTAGCACTTTGCATGATAAAATTGTTTAAAATGTAAGCTGTAAATATGAATGGCACAATGTGATAACCAAAATATATAAAAGTTAAGTCAAAGCTATTTATATAGCCTACCGCTTTTCACATTCTCATAATTTAGTTATACATTCTGACGCTGGGACACTGTCAAGCGTCTTCTTTCAGATGGTTCAATATTTATGATATTATGCTCCCCTGAATGGAAAAGAACTGTAAACTTCATCATTGTACTGTAATGAACTGAGTTACTGCCTATAGGATGATTGCATGATTTTTTCCATTTAAAATAACATGGTCTTTCCTTTTCTCTCTCTCTCTAGAGACAGCAAACACTGCAGGACAACCGGACATCCAAGTAACATGTTAGTGTGGTTTATATTTATTTTTAATGAGAAACATTATAGAGTGCAACAGGCGTTTTCTGGAAGTAAAAACACTTCCGGTAACCAGCGATTGTGAAAAAGGGGGCAGGTACTCTATTGGGTGTATAATGAACAATTGACAGATGAAATGACAGATATTTTATGTAAACAGGCAAAATCTCTTCATCTGACGGTGGCCATGTGTTTTCGCCAATCATAACTGGTTTAACTCATGGCTCCTCCTTTGAGATCAACATAACTTCTGACGAATCAAGTGTACCGGCACATTGTAAGTGTAATAAAACAGTTTCGCCTGTGTATTAAATTAATCTTAATTAAGCAGTCCGAGTTAACTATTTGGGACCAATTGGAAATTTACATTCTGATCTAACAGCGTCATGTACAAATTTGTCATGCTCCTGGATTATTTTACTATACTACATTAGCCTTTTATTTACTGATGATTTTATCAAAGCGACGAATTAACACAATTCATGGTTGCAATAATAAAATAAATGAACAATTGACAGATGAACTGACAGATATTTTATGTAAACAGGCAAAATCTCTTCATCTGATGGCGGCCATGTGTTTTCGCCTATGATAACTGATTTAACTCATGGCTCCCCCTTTGAGATCAACATAACTTCTGACGAATCAAATGTACCGGCAAATTGTAAGTGTGATGCATGAAAAACTATTAAAACAGTTTTTCGCCTATGTAATGTATAAAATTAATCTTAATTAAGCAGTCCGAGTTAACTATTTGGGACAAATTTTAAGGAAAGTTACATTCTGATCTAACAGTATCATGTACAAATTTGAAATATTTTGGTACTATTGAATCAAGTTAAGTCATGATGAATTTATCTTATCTGGTGTCATGCTCCTGGATTATTCAGAATTGTAACTATAGCCTTTTATTTTACGGCACTTATTTATTTTACTACAGATTTTATCAAAGCCAAATACTGTCCAAAAGGGGCGACTGGGAAAGAAGAGAAACAGGTCAATACAAGGTTAGATTCAATCTTTATATTCTTTCCCCATTTTGCCTTCATTTTCCTTTTCCTGTTTTAATTTTTCTATTTTTATATTCTCAGATCATCAAGGGTTTCTGAAAGCAAACACCAGTCAGTTGGTTGAAAATATGAAGAACATTGATCCAATCATTGACGATCTTGACTTGCACAATGAATCAGTTGCAAATGTGTGAGCGAATCCAACACGCCGGATGAAGATGAGGGAACTGCTGGACTGTGTGATGAAGATGAGGGAACTGCTTGACTGTGTGAATTGTGAAAGCATTGCCAAGGAGCTGGTCAATGCTTTGTGCAAGCCCATCATCAAAATGTTTTAACATATCGTAAATTTCAATTGTTTGATAAATTATCTAACGATTATACCTAACTATCAACAGTTATATGTGAAACGAGCTCAGTCGCATTAGAGATGGATTCTTGTTTATATTGAACCGCATGTTTAACAGCTCTAGGGTTCTTAAATTGTTTACCGCGGTTTCATTTTGAACAACACTATCGTAACACTTATCGTATCGCCGGGTGTGATTGTAATGTTTTGTATGGTGTTTTTCTTTACACTTTCCCCCTGGATATCTGGTTCCTACAGTTAGCGGTAATGTTAGTCAACTCTATGTCTTCTCTTTGTTCATATTTGACAGTATTCGCATGAATTGGCGTGATTTAATAAAATGACGGTTTAAACCATCATCTTCGCTTGAGACATTTACATTATATTTTATGGTTTACAGTATATTTTACAGTATTTTACAGTATATTATACCATCCTAGTTTTAAATAGCGCTTAAATGTATATTTTACCCCTTTTATGCGGCTACAGAATACCGCACAAGGATCTCTGAAATATTTTTTGTGTAAAACATCTATGTAGGTCGTGTATAACATCTAGGTAGATCTATGTTTTTAAAAATACACCGAAACAAAGAATGAAGACATCTTTCTATAAGTGTCCCTCAAAACACAGTGCATCCGTGTACGATGATTTATCAGAAAATTACTTTTTTCTGAATAATCTCGCCAAGTGCGGGTGCTTGATAACTATTGAACAACCCTGAATTCGGTTACTCAATAATGCGCTAAAGGTCTATAACTGAACTTTAACATCTTAATAGTTGGTAAAAGTTCACTTAAAGTCTGCGCAAAATAAAATACATCCTAGCTACTTTCTAAACAGAGTTTATCGCGATCCATTCACCCATCCATATGTTTTGAACTTTTAATGTTTAATCAACATTTTGTTGGAAAACAACTGGTGGATTTACTCAACTTTTTATGTCAACAGGTTCTGCATAGCGGGGTAACGTCGCATTTAATTAACATTGTTTATTTCAGTAAACTTAAGTTTATTACATAAGATTAATTCAATGCCATTTAGTTGAATCAGGTTAACATTCTTAATTTAGTCCAAAACTATTAAGTTCAAATAATCCAATTGTTTCGTTTATTTAGGGATAGTGTTCAACAACCTTTACAAATATATCTAATAAGATAACCTTTTACAAAATCTTTACTCGGTTATTGGTTTTGTCGCATCCAATGCATCCCCAAAGTAGTTGTTTTTATAATGATTAAAACCGCTTTAATTATTATTATCATGGTCTACACTTTATGGTAAAACACTAACATATCAGAAACTCTTTTAAATATAAACATTAACATGTTTTTATCTTGCTGTTAAAACACATAAATAACGTTTTATTTCAAATGTACACCCCTATACAGCATAATGGGATGGGGAAATCCACAGGCTCACTGAAATATTTAATCTCTGAAATATTCTCATCTAGTATTTATTCATTAAATTATTAATGCGCAAGAATCAAGACTTATAATACCATTTTATTATAAAATTGTGAAACTCCAAAGCTCCGACACGGTCGCAAAGAATGATGAGTTAAGCGGTACAATCTTTTATTTCAACAGTATTTTTCTTTACAAAATGATGATAGACCGACATTAAATATACATAAAGTAGACAATAACTCCATTTATTTGTGATCCAACCAGAATAGAAAGTCTCGGCACGCTACCATGTCTTGGTCTAGGGTATAGTTGACGAGGCCTTGAATTATTTCGCCAAGATCTGTTTTGGCATTTTTTGATGCCAGTAACGCACAGAGATCTGTTACAAACGTAAACATAACGAGTAGTTCATCGACCGCGAATTCGTGACTAGATGCACACATCACATCCAGAACTTTTCTGGACTAAATTAAGAATGTTAACCTGATTCAACTAAATGGCATTGAATTAATCTTATGTAATAAACTTAAGTTTACTGAAATAAACAATGTTAATTAAATGCGACGTTACCCCGCTATGCAGAACCTGTTGACATAAAAAGTTGAGTAAATCCACCAGTTGTTTTCCAACAAAATGTTGATTAAACATTAAAAGTTCAAAACATATGGATGGGTGAATGGATCGCGATAAACTCTGTTTAGAAAGTAGCTAGGATGTATTTTATTTTGCGCAGACTTTAAGTGAACTTTTACCAACTATTAAGATGTTAAAGTTCAGTTATAGACCTTTAGCGCATTATTGAGTAACCGAATTCAGGGTTGTTCAATAGTTATCAAGCACCCGCACTTGGCGAGATTATTCAGAAAAAAGTAATTTTCTGATAAATCATCGTACACGGATGCACTGTGTTTTGAGGGACACTTATAGAAAGATGTCTTCATTCTTTGTTTCGGTGTATTTTTAAAAACATAGATCTACCTAGATGTTATACACGACCTACATAGATGTTTTACACAAAAAATATTTCAGAGATCCTTGTGCGGTATTCTGTAGCCGCATAAAAGGGGTAAAATATACATTTAAGCGCTATTTAAAACTAGGATGGTATAATATACTGTAAAATACTGTAAAATATACTGTAAACCATAAAATATAATGTAAATGTCTCAAGCGAAGATGATGGTTTAAACCGTCATTTTATTAAATCACGCCAATTCATGCGAATACTGTCAAATATGAACAAAGAGAAGACATAGAGTTGACTAACATTACCGCTAACTGTAGGAACCAGATATCCAGGGGGAAAGTGTAAAGAAAAACACCATACAAAACATTACAATCACACCCGGCGATACGATAAGTGTTACGATAGTGTTGTTCAAAATGAAACCGCGGTAAACAATTTAAGAACCCTAGAGCTGTTAAACATGCGGTTCAATATAAACAAGAATCCATCTCTAATGCGACTGAGCTCGTTTCACATATAACTGTTGATAGTTAGGTATAATCGTTAGATAATTTATCAAACAATTGAAATTTACGATATGTTAAAACATTTTGATGATGGGCTTGCACAAAGCATTGACCAGCTCCTTGGCAATGCTTTCACAATTCACACAGTCAAGCAGTTCCCTCATCTTCATCACACAGTCCAGCAGTTCCCTCATCTTCATCCGGCGTGTTGGATTCGCTCACACATTTGCAACTGATTCATTGTGCAAGTCAAGATCGTCAATGATTGGATCAATGTTCTTCATATTTTCAACCAACTGACTGGTGTTTGCTTTCAGAAACCCTTGATGATCTGAGAATATAAAAATAGAAAAATTAAAACAGGAAAAGGAAAATGAAGGCAAAATGGGGAAAGAATATAAAGATTGAATCTAACCTTGTATTGACCTGTTTCTCTTCTTTCCCAGTCGCCCCTTTTGGACAGTATTTGGCTTTGATAAAATCTGTAGTAAAATAAATAAGTGCCGTAAAATAAAAGGCTATAGTTACAATTCTGAATAATCCAGGAGCATGACACCAGATAAGATAAATTCATCATGACTTAACTTGATTCAATAGTACCAAAATATTTCAAATTTGTACATGATACTGTTAGATCAGAATGTAACTTTCCTTAAAATTTGTCCCAAATAGTTAACTCGGACTGCTTAATTAAGATTAATTTTATACATTACATAGGCGAAAAACTGTTTTAATAGTTTTTCATGCATCACACTTACAATTTGCCGGTACATTTGATTCGTCAGAAGTTATGTTGATCTCAAAGGGGGAGCCATGAGTTAAATCAGTTATCATAGGCGAAAACACATGGCCGCCATCAGATGAAGAGATTTTGCCTGTTTACATAAAATATCTGTCAGTTCATCTGTCAATTGTTCATTTATTTTATTATTGCAACCATGAATTGTGTTAATTCGTCGCTTTGATAAAATCATCAGTAAATAAAAGGCTAATGTAGTATAGTAAAATAATCCAGGAGCATGACAAATTTGTACATGACGCTGTTAGATCAGAATGTAAATTTCCAATTGGTCCCAAATAGTTAACTCGGACTGCTTAATTAAGATTAATTTAATACACAGGCGAAACTGTTTTATTACACTTACAATGTGCCGGTACATTTGATTCGTCAGAAGTTATGTTGATCTCAAAGGAGGAGCCATGAGTTAAACCAGTTATGATAGGCGAAAACACATGGCCACCGTCAGATGAAGAGATTTTGCCTGTTTACATAAAATATCTGTCATTTCATCTGTCAATTGTTCATTATACACCCAATAGAGTACCTGCCCCCTTTTTCACAATCGCTGGTTACCGGAAGTGTTTTTACTTCCAGAAAACGCCTGTTGCACTCTATAATGTTTCTCATTAAAAATAAATATAAACCACACTAACATGTTACTTGGATGTCCGGTTGTCCTGCAGTGTTTGCTGTCTCTAGAGAGAGAGAGAAAAGGAAAGACCATGTTATTTTAAATGGAAAAAATCATGCAATCATCCTATAGGCAGTAACTCAGTTCATTACAGTACAATGATGAAGTTTACAGTTCTTTTCCATTCAGGGGAGCATAATATCATAAATATTGAACCATCTGAAAGAAGACGCTTGACAGTGTCCCAGCGTCAGAATGTATAACTAAATTATGAGAATGTGAAAAGCGGTAGGCTATATAAATAGCTTTGACTTAACTTTTATATATTTTGGTTATCACATTGTGCCATTCATATTTACAGCTTACATTTTAAACAATTTTATCATGCAAAGTGCTAAAAGTTAAAATCAAAGACAAAGTAAAGGAAGAATTAAAAAGTAGCCTACCGAAATTTAAAAAGTAAGTAACTGAAGAGGAATAAAATACAGATTAAATAATTAAATAGGCCTATGCACATATAACCATGTTTGACTCAAATAATCTAAATAAGATTTAAAACTGAATAAAAACCAAAACATTTATTTTAAAAGTCCTTTATGGAAACCCCGCAGCGGCCAACTACAGTAAAATGTGCTTGGATGGGGGGGAAATATATATATATATTTCTGAAACATATATGATGC
The DNA here is from genome assembly GCF_051911475.1 of Siphateles boraxobius. NCBI lineage: Eukaryota > Metazoa > Chordata > Actinopteri > Cypriniformes > Leuciscidae > Siphateles > Siphateles boraxobius. The sequence goes on from NW_027508782.1 coordinate 116,050, forward strand.
CAAAAACATTTGATATAGAACATATAACAATGTGTAAGAGCAACAAAGCATGCTAGAGGGTAAGCTAAACAGCAATAGTACGTTTAAAACACTAATGAATTATACCGTCTTTTCCTTATGTATAAACAATCTTTTTAAATAAAACACCGTAGCATAAATGAATATTAGAGACAATACTCACTTTTAGACATGTCTTTTGATGACGTGGTAAGAGGAGTGAGGGTGCAAAAGTTTTTGGTCCAGAAATGATTTGTCTTGGCTGTTTATAAAGAAGAGGCTGGGCAAAATACTCTTGGAAAACGTCAGAGCTGCGTGTCCATAATGTTCTTTCAGTAGGGAATGGAGTCCTCTCACAGCCGTAGCCATGAGGTCATCGTTAACATTTTTTATCACCTCTTGTTTTTTCAGGTTACACATGGCAATAAATTACTGTAGCCGCTTAAGGACTAAGCTGTAAGCCTCCAAAATGGAGGAGGTCAAAGGGCATGCCTCCTACTATATAGATAACCGATAGTATATTCTCAGTAAAGGGGTTCAGCCTGTATGTTTCCACACTGATTAAAGGATAGTTCGGGAGATACAAGAAAAGTAAAAAATGATATACACCTTATACGTGCAATAGATCATAGCTACCGTAGAAAAAGTAAGATCATGCTTTGAAATAAGATGAGTAAAATTAAATATGCTGTGTGATGGACCAAAAAAGGTACATCGCGTCTCTGAAAATGTACGGTGGTTTTCTAAATGATACAACGTAATCTAAATAAGAGCAATGTAGAGTCCTGGGATTTCTTAAAAACAAAAACAACAACTACAAAAACAAAAAAACATTGTGACAAACTTTGACAACATATTTCATGCGGCATGGACAAAAATACTGTTTGAAATAATTTGTATAATATCTAAGATACCAAAGTACAGTTTTTGCTTTATTTTTTGAACAGACGCTTTAGTAAAAATAATACCTTAGGTTAAATTTATGTAAAATCATTTATATCATACAGAAGTCTTCTAAGAAGATAAATAGAAGATACGACTTTAAAAAAACGTTAAAGCTTTGATTTAAACAGTCTTTTAATTTTAAAAGATCTAATTTAAACTTTTAATATTTCAAATGAATTTAGTATGAATAAAACTCTGGAAAGCAGACTAACTTTACATATGCTATGACATTGGCACATCCCAGAGGCTCATCTGTCCTGTAACTCCTCTCGTCTCTGTGAGGGGGTCATGCATTCATTTCACCCTGTAGTTTATCACTGAAGGAATAAAAAAGGAATACAATTTTGTTTATGATTTTGGACTGTTTTTATCATTGCATAAAGAACTACATCTTCAGCACTGTGGAAATGTAAGGTATTTTTATATTTATATACTTTTGTATTTATATATAAATTAATTTAGCTAAAACTATGTTTAAATTGTTTGAATTCATTTTAGTAACATACTTGTTAATATTCATTGAGTTATATACTTTATTTATAATCATTTAATTTAAAAATAGAGATTGGTTAATTTTATGGAGCCGGGTTAGTGTGTGTGTGTGTGTGTGTGTGTGAGTAAAACAGTATGTAAAAAACAATGTAAAGATACAATTTTCTGTGATGGTCGTGTTTAGGTGTACGGGATAGAATATGCTGTTACAGTACAAAAATCATTATGGCTATGACTATATTAATAAACATTATACTTTAGAGCACCATTAAACAAAATCATAACAGTAATCTTCTAAAAGATAAATAGAAGATACGACTGTATTACAACGTTTTATTAAGACTTTAAATAATTAATTGAATTGAATATAAATTATCTTTTATTTTTAAACTTTTAAGATTAACTTTTAAGATTAACACTAACAAAACATCCTCAACGTCTCATACTGCTGCTGGCCTGACACACACACACACACACACACACACACACACACACACACACACACACACACACACACACACACACACACACACACACACACACACACACACACACACACACACACACACACACACACACATTCCTCCACCACTCTGAATCACAGTGTCAAAATGCTGGTGTGGGAGAAAAACACTCAGGGGATATTTTGTATCAAAACTTTACACTTATTGCATCTTTGTAAATACATTCATACGTTATATTGACAATGATGTGTTGAGATTTACTTCTTCACCTCTCTAAAATGTAAGATGATTTTATTTTTGTTTTTAAAAGATTTTTTATAATCATTTATATACTTTTTAAAGAACAGAATGTATTTCAACTCTACTTAGGGTGAAGATAATATATTTGTAAATGACTAAATGTAAATGTTATAACCGTTTCATATATACGTGTAAAGAACAGAACGTTTTCAACTTTAGTTAGTGTGAAAATATTATATTTGTAAATGACTAAATGTAAATTTTATAAATATTTCATTCATATACTTTTAAATGAACAATGTTGTTCAACTTTAGTTACTGGGAGATATTTTCTCACTTTCACCCCCCAGCAGGGGGTGCAGGAATAGGGTGGTGTCTCACTCACAGACGGACGCACACACTTAGCGCGGAGACCATTGCTGTCATGCGCTGGTGTTTGAGAGACTGAGGGGAGGGAGGGTGTCATGAAACACACACGCACACACACACACACACACACACACACACACACACACACACACACACACACACACACACACACACACACACACACACACACACACACACACACACACACACACACACACACACACACACACACACACACACACACACACACACATTCCTCCACCACTCTGAATCACAGAGTGTTTAAAAACTTTAAACTTATTTAATCTGAAATGACTGCTTCAGTAGTTTTTTAGTAAGATATTTATTTTTGTTTTGAAAAGATTTTTTATAATCATTTATATACTTTTTAAAGAACAGAATGTGTTTCAACTTTAGTTACTGGGAGATATTTTCTCACTATACCCATTTATATAGCGTGCTCAGGAATGCCAGGATATCCGGTGTCACACAGACACACATTTAACTCAAAGACTGTCAAAATGCAAGGGGTGTGAGAGGGAATCACTCGGGGAACTTTTCAACTTTTCAACTTTAACCCAATTCTCTGAAACAGTAAGATGATTTTATTTTTGTAAACCCATTCATAACCTGTATGTATCTCTAAAACATGGAGGATGATTTTTATTTTGAAAAAAAATATTTTCTATACTTTTAAAGAATAGAATGTGTTTCAACTTTAGTGTAAGATATTTGTGAATGACTAAATGTACATTTCATTTATATACTTTTAAAGAACAGTATGATTTTTCAACTTTAGTTAGTATGAAAAATATTATATTTCTAAATGTAGGCTACATGTTTTTCAACTTTAGTGTAAGGTATTTGGCATTATTAGAAAAAATATATTTTTCTCACTATACCCATTTATATAGCATACCCAGGAATGCCAGGATATCATGTGTCACACAGACACACATTTAGCTCAAAGACTGTCAAAATGCAAGGAGTGTGAGAGAAACGCACATGGGGGCTTTTTTCACCATAGTGAAACGGTGAGATGATTTTATTTTTTAAATACTTGGATCAGTAAGATATTTATTTTAAAGGAATGAATGTTTTTCAAATCTACTTTAGTGTAAGGTATTTGTAAATGACTAAATGTACATTTCATTTATATACTTTTAAAGAACAGAATGTGTTTCAACTTTAGTTACTGGAAGATATTTTCTCACTATCCCCATTTATATTGCGTGCTCAGGAATGCCAGGATATCGGATGACACGCACACACTCACAGACAGACGCACACACACACACAGTGCGGAGACTGTCAACTTTAATCCAATTCTTCACCATAGTGAAACGGTAAGATGATTTTACTTTTGTAATTCTATTCTAATCTATATGCAACATTAGAAAAATTATTTTCTCACCCCGACACGGAGGGGATTTCCCCCGGGGTCAATAGGTCAAAATCAATGGGGCAAAGACAACTGGCAAAGACAACTGGCAACTTCATATATCATACAAAAGTCAATAGGGCAAAGACAACTGTCAACTTGATCGATCGATAGGTCAAAGGTTAATCCCTACATTAAAGGACCTCCGGAACATCCTCCGGAATGTACTGTCAACTTGATCGATCGATAGGTCAAAGGTTAATCCCTAAATTAAGCGACCTCCGGAACAACCCCTCCGGAAGGTCAAAGGTTAATCCCTACATCAAAGGACCTCCGGAACATCCTCCGGAAGGTCAAAGGTTAGCCCCGCCCACCTGTCAATCATAGGGTCATAAATCATTTTGACATAAGCCGAATCGTAATACTACTTATGTCTGAAATCCTGGCCCACTTTTGACCTGAAATTCACCGTCTGACAAAATCATTCCACATCTAACCTGTGATAAATATAAATGATAATATAAAATATGTGTAAATTCATAAGTCGACAGCATTGCTGAGTATTTTCTCCTTAAAACTGCAGATCCGGGCCACATCTGATGGGCCCGGGGCAACATCGGACTCCTTACATTCAAATGCAAATTGTGAAAAATGTAGATTCTGTAATTATCTTTAAATGGTTTAGACTATTAACATACAGATGTAATTTACTGTATAAACAATTGGTTTGTCTAATCCAAACCGTCTCTGAGTAACAGAGCCAAATGCAAAAAGTGTTGCAACTGCTCCCGCTCTCCCCTACATCAATGTTCAAAAGCAATAATGAAAACAATCAATGTGTCTGAACTGTTGTGATTTTTACATCTCTTTCTTAACTCATTAGAATGTTGAATGTTTTACACAAAACTAGATGCAAAATATCTTGCAAAGTTGCATTCTTTCCGTATCGCATAGCATACACATTTTAAAAGGTATGCATAGTTGGAATACCATATGTTCAAAAGTTTGGGTACAGTAAGCTTTTAGAAAAAAATATTGATCTAAAGTGACAGTAAATACATTTATGTTACAAATGATTATTTCAAATAAATGCTGCTCTTCAGAACTTCCTATTCATCGAAGAATCCTGAGAAATAAAATGTATGACGGTTTCCACAGAAATCTGAAACTGTTTTCAACACTGATAATAATCATAAATGTTTCTTGAGCATCAAATCATCATATTATAGTGATTTCTGAAGGATCATGTGACACTGAAGACTGGAGTAATGATGCAGAAAATTCAGCTTTATCACAGGAATAAATAACACTTTACTATTATTCATATAGAAAACAGTTATTGTAATATTGTTTCACAATATTACTGATTTCACTGTATTTTTTATTAAATAAATCCAGCCTTTGAGAGCATACTATTTTTCAATGCAAACACGCGCTAGTTTTACCGCCGCGCTCGAGTTTTTTGCAGCGTCTCGTGATTTGACGTTTTAAAAATGCGGCACTCAAGTCAAAATGCTAAAACTTTTTAAAGTCCCCCTGTGGTGAAAATCACGTTTTTAATGTTGTTTATATGTCTATGTGGTGTTTTTAATATGCTTTCAGACAAACCATGTGTAAATTCACAAGTCGACAGCATTGCTGAGTATTTTCTCCTTAAAACTGCAGATCCGGGCCACATCTGATGTGGATTAAACTTGTACCAGATGTTAAGTCAAACTCTCCCGCCAGATTTAAAATGAACCGTGAGGATTGGCCACCCTGGGTCACATGACCATAAACGATAAAATTATGCTGTGTTCATGCCATTTCGTGATTACCGTAATTTTTCAACTAAAAACTTAAAACTTTTTAATGCGTTTTGGCCGTTCGTTTACACGACAACAGTGTTTTGGGTGCCTGAAAACGCAAAGTTTTGAAAACGGGTTTCAAAGTGCAAGTTTTTAAAAACAGTCTCCGTGTAAACAGCAAAAAACGTGAATTTGTGAAGACGATGACGTCATGCACATGCGTATTACACGTTCAGTCTATAGTGTTTCATCGCCATCTAGTGGCCTGGCAGCAGAATACAGCGTTTTTAGTCGTTCGCGCGGATCTGTGTGAATGGGGATCGTTTCGACAATGGTGTCGTCTGTACGCGGAAAACTCAAAGGAAAAACGTCTGCGCTTTAAGTGTATCGTTGTCGTGTAAACGTACCCTAAGCTCTCCAAAAATTCCACAAATTGTAGTTACGAGTTCTACGAGGACATTAACGCTTTTTACGAGAAGCTGGAATCTAATCATGGTAATATGTTATGGCGTGAAATGACGTTCCCTTTCAAGGGCTCAAAAAATCGCACATACAGTGTCAACCTTGATTAAATACGACTGATCCACCCAATCAAGTCCTTTATTTGAAAAGTATGTGTGTTGGAACAGAGTTTTGCTGCGTTCCAGTACAAAATTGTCATTCTCTTTACTCCCTAACTTCCCTCCGTCTCGTTCACTCGGATGTGCGTCATTGCTTACGTTGCACGAGTGCCCGCTACTGGTGGAAACTGCAATGGGCTGAACTGGAACGTCCTAAGCCCTTGATCACTTGGAATCAGCTATGGAGTTGATTTATTATTATAAATAAAAAAATTCCCTTTTTTATTGCAGCATCCAAATGTAGTTGTGTTTGGGTTGTTTTAAATTAAAAAATCATAATTAATATATCATATAGTTGTTTGTGGTGGTGGTGATTAGACAAGACCTGCGGTGACGTCACAATCGTGTTGCATTAGAGTAGACTCGCTCCCTGGGTAAAAATCGAGGGAACGAGGGTCTGTCCACATAAACTTCCCTCGTCCTCTTCACGAAGTGGACCGCACTTCAAAATGGCGGCAGGGATTCCCCCGAGGGGAAGTGCTTAGGGAAGTTTGCAAGTGCGTGTCTAAAAGTGGTCTGGAACGCAGCCAAAGACAGCCGTGTTTACAGGAATCCACTGGTCTGACTGTTTCAGCTGGTCCTGATCAATCATCAGTCTGTCACTGCAGAAAGCCTTTCACTTTTTTAACACACAATCAAATGCTTGAATTTTCATAAATATCCTGATAATGAATAAAGATTAGAGATTCTCTCACCTGCCAGGGCTCTGGAGCACCTTGACTCCATTGAGGTGCTGGTTGAGGAAAAGCAAAAGGCTGTAAAACAGATCAGAAATCATTCAAAACCACTGAAGATCCTGAACTTCAGGCTCTCGGTCAAAGACACACTGAGCCCGATCAACTAAAGCCCAGATTAGCATGAAAAAACACTGATCAAAGCTTCTAATGGCCAATGTTTCTAGTGTCTGTAGTTCACAAGTGTGTTTCTGTTTGGAGTTTTCTTCTCTTTTAGATTTCAATATTAAGTATTTCAGTGAAAATGTGATTCATATCAATGGCAATTTGCAAAGTTATCGTATATGTACTTATGATATAATTTATATTTCTATATATTATTATGATTTTATATGTATAGAAATATATAAATGATGTAATAAACAACATGACGTTCAAATATCATCACTCTTAGAAGAAAGTGTTCTTTTTAGGGGATCCTGTCATTGGGATAATTTTAAGGATTTAGTTTTACTCACTTTTAATTTTAATAACATTTTATTAGTTTAACATCTCGTAAACATACTTCATCACTTTTCTTATCACAAAAATATAAATTATTATTAGTATTATGCAATCATTAAAGACATTTCTCCTTGAATAGAACTTTTTTTTTGGCATTATGAACTATAAAATTGATTTAGGAACGCAAGTGTTCCATATAGAAGCCCATTAAACCTTTTCTTTTCTACGAGTCATAACACAAACATCAATGTCAGTGGAAACACGTGTTTAAATTGTATGAAATACACAGAGATTTTTAGGTTTAGAGTACGAGTTGAATCACTTACGTTTGCCATGTTCTGTAGATGTGTAATACTCGAGCTCTTGTGTCTCAGTGCGTGAGAGACCAGCTCTTATACAGAAATCTCAGTCATAAGTCATGCAGAATATGTGCTTATCCTTTCTCAGTTCAAAATACTTTCACTTACAACAGAAACAAGCATTTACCAACATTATCTTCCAAAAATGTCAATTTTTGTCTCTATAGCTCAAGGGCGTAGGTTGACATTCCCAGAAGCTGAGGAATCAGGAAATTAATAGGATTAATAGGATAATATTAAGGTTTTTAGTCTATATTGACCTTAACAATACGTTAATGAATTCTGTAATGTTATGGTAACTATTAAAGACAAGAAGGGAGTTTAACAGAGACTTAACTTTACTCTTTTCATAGTGCAATGCAATAGTGCAATACGGTCTTGTTCCTTGCTTTTTGAAGAAGCCAAACACATGTCTGCATCTGTCATTAAAGGGATAGTTCACTAGTGAGGACTGGAGTGGTTTAATGGCATGAGAATGAAAGATTTTATTTTATAAGATGATGAACTGATAGTTTCTCAGAATTTTCTCCAAGTCAAAATGATAAAACTTTTTATATGTCTATGTGGTGTTTTTAATACGCTTTAAGCCAAATCATGTGTTAATTCATAAGTCGACAGCATTGCTGAGTATTTTCTCATTAAAACTGCAGTGAACCAAAGACAGTCTCAAAAACACGGTTTGAAATCGCTGGTGTTTCTGACGTCACAAACTACCTTGTAACCAATCAGATCAACGTGTGATCGTCAACGAGTGGATCTCTGAGGTGGAGGCGGGGCTCATTTGCATATTCATAGAACCATGTACCGTATTTTCCGCACTATAAGGCGCACTTAAAAGCCTTATAATCCGGAGCGCCTTATATATGGATCAATTGGTTAATTGGATCAATTGGTTAATAACGCTCTGCGTTATTAAATTCGCCCGCGAACTCGCGCTCGTGTCCATCTTATGCCCGCTCTGTCACACGGCCAGTTCAACCTCGTATAAATCAGGTTATGCCCGCTCACGAGCGCTCACTAATACTACAGACATACGAACAGACACGGTCCCCAGCGCTGCTCACGCGTCACATAATGTTCATAAAGCGTTCCCCGTTCAGTAACCAGGTCGTCTCATTCAAAACAGCCAGTTGTTGCAGTCAGCGAGCCGCCGCACATGAATACTCATATGAGTCAGGCTAAGTTGCGTGCCCGCAGCGCGCTCACGCTTACTAATAAACGCTTATTCTAACTAACCCACTGAGGTCACGTGGACTACTTTGATGATGTCTTTATTTCCTTTCTGGACAAGGACAGTATACCGTACATAGATTTTCAATGGAGGGACAGAAAACTCTCGGACTAAATCTAAAATATCTTAAACTGTGTTCTGAAGATGAACGGAGGTCTTACGGGCTTGGAACGACATGAGGGTGAGTCATTAATGACATCATTTTCATTTTTGGGTGAACTAACCCTTTAAGGCATGAACATTTTTTTAAGGAAAATAGAGGAGCTTTAAGGGATAAAATTAATGACTACAGGAGGACTTAAAAAAACGCATCTCTATAACATTATTTTATATAACGCCTGTATAACGCCTCGCCTCCGGCGCCATGCACTTAGTTATCCAACCTTATTTGATTAAAATTATATAAAATTATACAGCGTTTTACGTTGGAATAAGCCTCACGCTTTCTCGGACAACTAATTTGATTAGCGCAGTATATTTTCAGCTGTCTGGGCTGACATAAAATAAACAGCTCAAACATCCCCTCAACTTAAATTATTAACAAAAGCAAAGAAGAAAACGTGTCTGACTGACACTGAACCGAACATAAATACAATGATGGGCTCTGCGTCCGTGGACAGCTGATCTCACCGGGCGGCGGGCGTAGATTTCACCTGAGTCCGTTTTAGAAATCCACCCTTCTGTGTTTGAGTGCCGAGAATGCCCTGATAAGTTCATCTTTGTCCAGCGATTTTGTCATCTCGCCAAAGAAAGAGGTCACTTTTGGTAGACTGAATAAAGCGTTTCTTTTATTGTCCAATATCTTTTTCGTTTTTCAGCACCACTGGCATATGTAGGCTACGTTTCATTTTCCTCTTAAAATTATTTTCCTGCTCAAAATAACATTTTAACTTAACGGCAAAGAAGGCAAATTTATAAACAAACAAACTACCGGAATTATGCTTCAGATCACTTAAGCCGTTCTCGGGGAGGTAAACGTCGCCATGGTAACCGCGAGTTCGACCAATCAGAGACCTCATTGTTATGCTTAGGTTTGTGGGTAGTGTAGTATTTCCATAGACAGTAAAAGAGTATTTCTCCAGAAGATCGCAAATAAAACACGTTTTTCTTAAAACAATGTTGATTTCATACTGACTTGTGGTTTTTATTGGAGCAGAAACGTCCCGGGTTACGTATGTAACCCTAGTTCCCCGAAGGGACGGACGCTGCGTGTAATCGCAGTGGGAACGCCCCCCAGCGTAGCGCGTCTGAAGCATGAATGAAATCAGTCAATGGAGCGTCACAGCGGGTGACGTCACCGACCAGGAAGCTATAAATATCCCCTGAATACACAAGCCACCAGCTTCTAATGTTACTGAAGCAAGCGATCCAAGGGGATGCCGAGAGTATGGCAGGACACGCAGCGTCCGTCCCTTCGGGGAACTAGGGTTACATACGTAACCCGGGACGTTCCCCTTCAGGGACTACCGCTGCGTGTAATCGCAGTGGGAACGCAATACCCACATCCTCATACGACCAAATCCCCGTCGTGTGTCATAAGGAGACACAAGCCGACGAGAGAACCTGAGCCCCGGGAGTGGAGCTAAGGTCAAGGGAATAAAATCTGACGAAAGTGTGCGGTGAGGACCAGTCTGCCGCATCACAAACGTCCTGAAGAGAAGCTCCTGAAAGAAGAGCTGTAGAAGCAGCCATACTCCGGGTGGAATGAGCCCTTACAGCCAAAGGTGAAGGCTGATGGGCCGAACCGTAAGCAAGCGAGATGGCCTCGACCACCCACTTGCTCATCCTTTGCTTAGATGCTGGACACCCCTTCTTAGGTGACCCAAAACAGACAAACAATTGTTCTGATTTCCTCGACAGGGCAGCTCTGTGGACATACGCATCTAAAGCCCTAACAGGACACAGCAAATTAAGTTTCTCCTGGTCTGACGTCAAAAAAGGCGGAGGACAGAAAGCCTGCAGAACTATAGGTCTAACCGAAGTGGTTGGTACCTTAGGAACATACCCTGGTCTCGGACAGAGAAAAGCTTTTACCATACCAGGAGCAAATTCCAGGCACGAGGGAGCCACCGAAAGTGCTTGAATATCTCCAATTCTTTTTAGAGACGAGATAGCAAGAAGAAGGATAGTCTTTAGTGTAAGGAACTTTTCCGAAACTTCCTCGATGGGCTCGAAAGGAGCTAGGGAGAGACCTTCCAAGACGATGGCCAGATCCCAAGCTGGTACCCTCGTGCGGACTGCAGGCCTCAGCCTCAAGGTGCCACGAAGGAAGCGAGATACAAGTGGGTGTCTCCCGAGAGAACCTCCACTCGAAGGGTCGTGGTAAGCAGCTAAGGCCGCCACATACACCTTCAGTGTGGAGTGAGATAACCCTGTGGAGAGCCGGTCCTGCAGGAAATCCAGCACTGTACCAACCGGGCAGTTAACTGGGTCCTGCTGGCGCTCTCCACACCAAGAGGTGAAAAGTTTCCACCTCGCGGCATATAACTTCCTTGTGGCGGGAGCTCTGGATTGGAGGATGGTCTCAACGACCTCAGTCGAGAGACCAGAATCTATGAGCTGGGCCCCCTCAGAGGCCAAGCCCACAGCCTCCATAGTTCTGGGCGGGGGTGAAAGATCGACCCACTCGCCTGAGAGAGTAGATCTCTCCTGATCGGTATCTCTAGGGGAGAGCCGTCGAGGAGAGACACTAGGTCCGCAAACCATACTCGGGCCGGCCAGAACGGGGCTATTAGCAGAAGACTGAGCCCATCCCGGCGAACCCCCTCCAGAACTCCCGGGAGCAGAGCGATCGGGGGAAAAGCGTACAGACGTGACCTCGGCCACGGATGTACCATCGCGTCCAACCCCAGTGGGGCTGGCAGGCTGAGAGAGAACCACAGTGGACAATGTGATGTCTCTCTGGAAGCAAATAGATCTACCTCGGCACTACCGAAATGTTCCCATAGGAGCTCCACCACCTCGGGGTGAAGACTCCATTCCCCGGGCCTCGGCCCCTGCCTCGACAGGATGTCTGCCCCCTGATTTAAGTACCCTGGGAGATAAATAGCTCTCAAAGAAAGAATTCTCCCCTGGGACCATAGGAGAATCTGACGTGCCAGTTTGTAAAGTGGGCGAGAACGCAGACCCCCCTGATGGTTGATATAAGAGACCACCGATGTGTTGTCTGTTCGAACAAGAACATGGTGGCCCCTTAGGTCTGGGAGGAAGTGTTTCAGAGCCTGAAACACTGCCAACATCTCTAGACAATTTATGTGCCATAGACGGTGATGGTCCCCCCACAGACCCCGAGCTGGGCGACCACTCATGATCGCCCCCCACCCCGTGAGAGAGGCATCTGTCGTTAGCATAACGCGACGACAAGGAGCTCCCAACACCGGGCCTTGGGAAAGAAACCGAGGATCTTTCCACATAACCAGGGCGCGAAGACATCGTCGCGAACTCATGATCATGCAAAACGGATTTCCCCTCGGGGAGAATCCCCTGGTTCTGAGCCACCACTGTAACGGTCTCATGTGCAGGAGGCCAAAAGGTATCACGTTGGACGCAGCTGCCATGAGACCTAACAGTCTCTGGAACTGTTTTACAGTGGACGACTGGCCTAGCTTGACCTGATCTACTGCGGCGAGAATCGAAGCAACACGAGCAGGTGACAACTGTGCCTGCATCGTCGTCGAATCCCACACTACACCGAGAAAAGTGGTTCTCTGTAATGGAGAAAGAACACTCTTCTTGGCGTTGAGCCTCAACCCCAACCTCTTGATGTGAGCAAGAACGACATCTCGGTGCCGAACCGCCTGCTGTTCTGATTGAGCTAGAATTAACCAATCGTCTATATAGTTCAGAATACGAATGCCCTGCAGCCTCAGCGGGGCTATAGCTGCATCCATACACTTCGTGAACGTGCGGGGTGACAGTGCTAGGCCAAACGGAAGAACCCGATATTGGTACGCTTCGCCCCCAAAAGCGAACCTCAGGAACTTCCTGTGTTGAGGGAGGATGGATACATGGAAGTAGGCGTCCTTTAGGTCTATCGTGACAAACCAGTCCTCGGATCTGATTTGTGACACGATCTGTTTGAGAGTGAGCATCTTGAATTTGAGCTTCCCTACAGTGCGATTTAAGAGACGCAGATCTAGAATGGGACGCAGCCCTCCATCTTTTTTCGGAACGATGAAGTACCGGCTGTAGTATCCTAACTCCCCGCTGGGCGGAGGAACCCGTTCTATAGCCCCTTTGTGCAGCAGAGTTTCTACCTCCTGTTCTAATACCAGAGCCTGCTCGGGGCCCACCACCGTGGGCAGAACCCCTCTGAACCGAGGTGGACGCGTTCTGAACTGAATAGCGTACCCGTTCTTTATAATATTCAGGACCCACTGAGAAACATTGGGAAGCATTTCCCATTCCGCCAGGAACTCTACTAAGGGAACCAGCCTCTCGAGGCTGGCCTCTGGATGAACATCCCGAGTGACAGACACAGCGCCCTGTAACATACTGGCAGGAAACAGCTGGTCTGAGCACTCCACAACCCTCCTCGGAGGGCGCGAGCGTCCCTCGGGAAATCGCTCGCCGAGTCTCTCTACGCCCTGTATAGGCAGGGTTAGTAGAACAGACCCCTGAGGGCATCGAGAAAGACAGGGTGCCGTGTTTTTGAGCGGCGAACTCAAGTCTTTCCCGATGGGGACCACCCTCAGAGTCCTGACGTTCAGCCCGTCAGGACTTTTTCGACGCGGCCTTCCTGGCGACAATGACCGACCTCAGATCAGTCCTGCCCCGAGAAGGCCGCGCCGGAGAGCGCCCCGCCTCGTCCCTCCAGTTTGTCTGCGGGGGGGCACGAGACGCGACACTCCGCTTCTGCTGTGCTCTTTTAGAAGACGAACTCGACGGCTGGGACTGCCCTCGCTCAGCAGCCCCAGTGACGCGCACTTTGAGAGGGATAAACTTATGAAAAGCAGCCGCCTGTTTTTTCTCTTCCTGGAACCTCTCAGTGACAGAGTGAAGAGCGTCACCGAAGAGGCCCGCAGGCGAAACAGGAGCATTTAATAAGAGAGATTTATCTTTTTCTTTCATAGAGGTTTGACTCAACCATAAATGCCTTTCTGTGGCCACCATGGCTGCCATAGACCGGCCAACAGATTTAGCTGTTTCCCTGGTGGCCCGGAGAGTGAGATCAGCAGTCTGCCTGAGCTCATTGATCATATCTGCCGAAATTTCTCCCCCCTCACACACATCTTTGAGCAGGTCAGCCTGATAAGCCTGCATAATGGCCATTGTATGCAAACATGCAGCCGCCTGCCCAGCCGCCGAGTAAGCCTTCCCCACCAGCACAGAAGTATTTTTCAGTGGTCTAGAAGGAAGAGCCAGTGCTTTAAGCCAAGATGCCGAGGCAGGAGAGAGATAGCTCGCGAGCGTCTCCTCCGCCTTCGGCATCGTCACATATCCAGCAGACTTTGCACCAAAAATATTACCATAAGCATTGGATTGATTGGTATATATTCTGCTCGAAACCGGTCTAACCCAGGTCTTTGAAACCTCAGCATGAAGGTCTGGGAAGAATGGTAAGCACCGGCGAGAAGGCTGAGGACGTGCAGAGAGAAATCTATCATCTAGTTTGCTTTTATTTCTAGATTCTTGTTTATCAGTTGGCCATTCAATACTGAGTTTTTCAACAGCCCGAGATAACACATCCATTAAACCTTCTTCAGCAGTATAATGAAGTGAGCTAGTTTCCTCTGATGCCAAACTTTCGACATCCAGATCCTCAGAACTGGATAATCTAAGTTCCACATCATCGCGTGCCTCCACCCGGGCAGAAGTAACCGCCGCAGCGCGTGCTTCCAGAGCCGGGTGAGAGGCACTGGATCCCGCCGGAGAAAGCTGAGATAGGGCGGGGCCCGTCTCAGCGTCGCCGGTGAGATCCATCTGCGAACCCCAAGTCAAGCGGCGCCGCTCTGCCTCAACAGAAGCGGGACCCGAGCCCTGGGGAGCTCGCAACAAACCACTCTCCTCAAAGAGCGATCGCCGCGAGCGCAGAGTTCTCAAAGGAAAACGCTCGCAATGCTCACAATCGACTCCCTCGAGAGCCGACTGGGCATGCTGAACTCCCAAACAAGCTACACATAACTCGTGAGAATCCCTACCCGTGATGTAACGTGTACAGGGGGGAACACACTTTCTATACTGCTCGCTCATTTTGTTTTTTTTATATATATATATATATATATATAGTGAAAACTCCTGACAAATCAGACAAACACAATCGAAAGATATCAGACACACACAGAGCGCTGCTGAAGTAACAGAAGCTGGTGGCTTGTGTATTCAGGGGATATTTATAGCTTCCTGGTCGGTGACGTCACCCGCTGTGACGCTCCATTGACTGATTTCATTCATGCTTCAGACGCGCTACGCTGGGGGGCGTTCCCACTGCGATTACACGCAGCGGTAGTCCCTGAAGGGGAACTTTCGTTTCACAATCTCGTAGCTTGTGGTCAGTCTACCTCGGATGGTTTAAGACATTATGGCTGAAAATCAATATCCTATGGAGAAAATGAATGGGATTTTTCCCGGTGTTTTGGGGCCCCCTTGGAGGGCGGGGCCCGTTTCAATCGAAACGCTGTGAAAGGCCGCCTATGTGAATACTCATATGAGTCAGGCTGCGAATGTAAGTTACGTGGCCGCCCCAGCGCGCTCATGCTTACTAATAAACGCATCTTTATTAATACTACTTACTAATAGCACTAATAGCACATTAAATAGCACATCTAGTGGATGCATAACGCAAACCCAGTCAAACGTTTGACTGCAGTATCTTATGCGCCTTATAATCCGGTGTGCCCTATATACAGTTAATGTTCTAAAATAGGTCATTCATTGAAGGTGCGTCTTATAATCCGGTGCGCCTTATAGTGCGGAAAATACGGTAAACTAAATAAGGCAAGGGTGTCAAGTTACATTCAAGACGGGGCCGGATATAGGCATGGGCAAGGAGGGGCAATGCCCCCCCAAATGCCGTGACTGCCCCCCCAAACATGATGGCATGCAAAGATCCCAAATTTAAAAAAGATTTCAAGAAAAATGGTCAGAGTGAGCGCTCTCTGCTCTCTATCCCTCATTCAAAGTAGCTACTGATTGGTAGATGCATAGGGAGGGCGTGGCCGCTTCTCCGGCTTGTGGTGAACCTGCTGAGCTTCACGTCTCAGTCAGTCACTGCAGAGCGGAGCACGCAGACACACTGTGACAGTGACAAACTTTCCAATGAGATTCTTGTCGCAAAAATTATGTTGGAAAAATAATTCAAAAAGACTAATGATGATGTGAACGTAGAGTTTGTAGACCTCTCCACCATTTGCACATATCTACACGGGTATAAGAATGCCTTGTGATTGGAATATCATCTGCATCATGCGAGAGCTCTTTCTCCACTTTGTCTCGTGTTCTTACCCCCTTCCGCCGCACTATGCTACATGAGAGAAAAAGAAATTTAGTTATTCTGGCTCACGAGAAGGCCATAACAACAGGTCTAGATATGGACGCATTTGTTAGGACTTTTGCACAGAAAAGCAGACGACTGATGCTATAATGACTGATATAAGCCATGCGGTGTACAGAGCTAAAGAAATGAAAAAAAAAAAAAAAAACAACCAAGATTGAAATAAAAAACGAAAGGACAGACAAGACAGACAGACAGATAAAAAAAAAACATAAATGCAGCCTCAACAGGGCACAAGCCAGTGTCCTATTTGTGCCGGTCCCAAGCCCGGGTAAATGCAGAGGGTAGTGTCAGGAAGGGCATCCAACATAAAACCTATCAGACAAATCAAATACTGATAGCTGATAGCTTTGAGCTTATAGATTAGAGCTGGGCGATATAGGATTTTTTCATTTCACAATATATTTTTTCATTTCTGGCCATATCGATATATATCACAATATAAATCAAATCACTATATTTGTAAAATTTGAATGTTCCGTTAAATGACTTGCCCCCCTGATATTCTACCTGCACCCCCTAGTGGGGCTGGCTGAATCCGGCCCTGATTCAAGATATTTTAAAGGGTTAGTTCACCCAAAAATGAAAATTATGTCATTAATGACTCATGAACGCGGATCCCCAACAGAACCGGAAGAGAATACAATGCTGAATAAAGTCATCGTTTTTGTTATTTTTGGAGCAAAATGTATTTTCGATGCTTCAAAAAATTCTAACTAACCCCCTGAGCTCACGTGGACTACTTTGATGATGTCTTTATTTCCTTTCTGGACAAGGACAGTATACCGTACATAGATTTTCAATGGAGGGACAGAAAACTCTCGGACTAAATCTAAAATATCTTAAACTGTGTTCTGAAGATGAACGGAGGTCTTACGGGCTTGGAACGACATGAGGGTGAGTCATTAATGACATAATTTTCATTTTTGGGTGAACTAACCCTTTAAGGCATGAACAATTTTTTAAGGAAAAAAGAGGAGCTTTAAGGGATAAAATTAATGACTACAGGAGGACTTAAAAAAACGCATCTCTATAACATTATTTAAAATATATAATTTTTAAAAACCTTACAGACCCCAAACCTCTGAACACTAGTTTAATAGTGAGCAAGCATCCAGTAGTGCACAGATGTGGTAAAGCACTAAAGCGTGTCATTACAGGTGTGCTGTGGCGGATCATCATTCCTCTACCAGACAAATCAAACATATACTTGACAGCTTTAAAACATTAACAAAGACGTTGTCACATCTATATGATCTTTAGCTCTAAACACATGAATTTTAAAAGACATCAGTCAGAAAAACATGAAGCTCTACATATAGTTAGCTATTCAATTAAATGCAACACACATAACAGTTAGCCTACTTATGTCACGGTAGATGTATTCGCTGGTTCCTTCTAGTCTTGTGTTTATGTTGTTGTATGAGTGCACGTGTGCAAGGGGCGTGTCTGTATGTCATTACCTGATCCACTCCAGCTGTTCATCATTACAATCACCAGCTGCAGTTCATCTCACCACGCTTCTTAAACTCACCGCTGTTCTCTCACCTTTGTCAGATCGTTGTTTGATGTTCCCCTGTCTTCTGGTTCGTGTTCCTGCCTGGTGTTTCCTGTTCGTCGTCTTCCGTGTGGATTTGGATCGTCTCACCGTTTGTCTGCACGTCACCGGTATTGACCATCGAAGTCCCTGCGTCACCTATCTCCACCTGGCTCACTGCACCCTGGACTTGTGTGTTTTGTGCTAAAAATAAATATTGTATTATACTCGCGATTGCTTCCTGTGTTTCTGCTTAACATGACAGAACGATCTGACCCTGGTATGGAAGCAGCGAGCGCCTCGTCATCCTCACTCGAAGAGTTCATCCATCACAGCATCCGTAGAATGGACTCGCAAGAGAAGGAGATTGGAGATACGGGCCGTGCAGTTCAAGCCCTGGTGACGCAGGTGTCCGAGCTCACCCAGCAGATCCAGCGCCTACGACCTCCCACTGCGCCACCCACACCGGCCGTTCCTCCCGCATCATCAGGAAGCCCCTCCCAGTCAGAACCCCGGCTACCCACCCCAGAGGCATACTCAGGTGAACCGTCATTTTGTAGAGCCTTTTTGACTCGATGTTCTATGCACTTTGCCCTGCAACCTCACACTTTTCAGACCGAGCAAGCCAAAGTGGCGTTTGTGCTCACGCTATTGACTGGGAGAGCGGCACTCTGGGGAACGGCGGTGTGGGAAAACCAAAATCCATGCTGTGCCTCGTTCCAGACCCTCGCCGCCGAGATGAGACTGGTTTTTGACCGTGCGGTCACTGGAAGAGAGGCGGCCAGAACATTGGTCGAGCTACGGCAGGGAAGAAGATCAGTGTCCGAGTTTTCCATCGAGTTCCGGACCTTGGCGGCAGAGTGTGGATGGAACGAGGAGGCGCAGTGGGACATGTTCCTGCATGGGCTGGCTGACCACGTCCAGAAGGAGATCTACGCCCTGGATCTTCCCACTACCCTCAACGGACTCATTGATCTGGCCCTGCGGGTGGACGCTCGGCTGTCCAGAGTCGAGCGTCGAGCCACGCCCACCCGCACACTTGAGGCAGCCAACGGGCTACGATCCAGCGGCAGGGACGTGGTCAGCCCCGTCTACGATCACGAGCCCATGCAGGTGGGTCGAGCTCGGCTTTCCCGGGAGGAGAGGGAGAGGCGGAGGTCCCAGGGCCTTTGCCTGTACTGCGGAGGAGCCGGACACTACGCCTACAACTGTCCGGTAAAAGGCCCAGCCCGATAGTAAACATGAGGCTACTATCGGGTGGGATCTCCGCCAGGAAGACCTCATCCACGACAAGATCTACCTCCACCCTCCTCTCGGTAAGACTAAGATGGTCAGTCCACCAGCACGATTGTCAAGCACTGTTGGATTCGGGGGCCGAAGGTAATTTCATGGACCATAATTTTGCACGCAGATTTCAGATTCCCATCAAACCCCTCCCACAGCAGATTGCAGTTCATGCACTCAACGGACAAGAACTTCCCACCATCTCATTATCCACTGAAGAAATCACTCTCATCACCTCTGGCAATCACTCGGAAACTATTTCATTTTTTATTCTGGATTCACCCCTGGCACCCGTTGTTCTAGGACACCCATGGCTCATTCAACACAACCCCCGAGTGGACTGGATACATAGATCTGTGCTGGAGTGGAGTCAGGAATGTCATAGGTCTTGTCTCGTCTCTGCTTGTTCGTCTGTACCTGTTTCTGTGTTTCAGGAGGAAGCAGGGGATTTGTCTAACGTGCCCGCGGAGTATCTGGACCTGAAGGAAGTGTTCAGTAAGTCTCGTGCTGCTTCTCTCCCTCCGCATCGTCCCTACGACTGTGCAATAGATTTACTCCCAGGTAAGTCTCCGCCTAAGGGCAAGTTATATTCGCTTTCGATTCCTGAAAGAGAGGCTATGGAGAAATATATTTCTGATTCTCTAGCAACCAAGTTCATTCGCCCTTCCTCTTCTCCAGCGGGGGCGGGGTTTTTTTTTGTGGGGAAAAAGGATGGTTCTCTGCGACCTTGCATTGATTACCGAGGGCTGAATAACATCACGGTAAAGAATACTTATCCTTTGCCGTTGATGTCTTCAGCCTTCGAGAGGTTGCAGGGAGCATCCATCTTCACCAAATTGGACTTACGTAACGCTTATCATTTGGTCCGCATCAGGGAGGGTGATGAGTGGAAGACTGCGTTTAACACCCCTAGGGGGCACTTTGAATATTTGGTCATGCCGTTTGGGCTGTCCAACTCCCCAGCAGTTTTCCAGGCACTGGTCAATGACGTGTTGCGAGATATGATCGATCAATTCATATATGTCTACCTGGATGACATATTGATTTTTTCTGCATCTCTCCAGGAGCATGTGCAGCACGTCCGACGAGTGCTTCAGAGGTTGCTAGAGAATGGGCTTTTTGTCAAGGCGGAGAAATGCGATTTTCATGCACAGTCTGTTCCTTTTTTAGGATACATCGTGTCGTCTGAGGGGATGCGGATGGACCCTGAGAAGATTAAGGCTGTGGTGGATTGGCCAAGTCCAGATTCCCGCAAGGCCCTGCAGAGGTTTCTGGGGTTCGCCAATTTCTACCGGCGATTCATTCGCAACTTCAGCCAGCTGGTCGCGCCTCTGACTGCCTTGACCTCCCCCAGAACTGCGTTCAGGTGGTCCGACACAGCCGAGACTGTGTTCAAGAAACTCAAAGGCCGCTTTGTTTCAGCCCCCATTCTAATTACCCCTGATTCATCACGTCAGTTCGTGGTGGAGGTCGACGCATCAGAGGTGGGAGTAGGGGCGGTGTTATCTCAGCGTTCACCTGTAGACGACAAGATGCATCCTTGCGCGTTTTTGTCCCATCGTTTATCTCCAGCCGAACGTAATTACGACATTGGTAATAGAGAGTTGTTGGCAGTCAAGTTGGCGTTGGAGGAGTGGCGACACTGGTTAGAAGGGTCGGGGGTACCTTTTATCGTCTGGACTGATCATAAGAACCTCGAATATATCAGAACTGCTAAAAGATTGAACTCCAGGCAGGCTCGGTGGGCACTTTTTTTCGGTCGTTTTGATTTTTCTCTCCAATATCGTCCGGGTTCTAAGAACATCAAACCCGACTCACTTTCTCGTATATTTGATTTTTCCGGTCGCCCGTCCACTCCCGAGTGTATTTTACCCGAAACCGTATTTGTTTCAACACTCACATGGGAGGTCGAAGCGAAGGTCAAAGAGGCCTTGGAAGGGGTAACGCCTCCGCCCGGGTGTCCACCGAACCGATTATTTGTGCCGGAGGGCTTACGGTCTGACGTTATCCACTGGGGTCACAGCTCCAACGTAGCTTGTCATCCAGGAATTAATCGCACTGGATTTCTAGTCAAGCAACGATTCTGGTGGCCACTTATGGCTCGTGACATTCGCGATTTTGTTTTGGCTTGCTCTGTTTGTGCCACGGGTAAGTCTTCCAATCGACCTCCAGATGGGCTACTTCAACCGCTGCCGGTGCCTTCGAGACCTTGGTCCCATATCGCTCTAGATTTTATTACCGCCCTCCCACCCTCCCAGGGTAACACAGTAGTTTTAACTGTGGTGGACCGATTCTCGAAGGCAGCACATTTCATTCCCTTACCCAAATTACCTTCAGCTAAGGAGACAGCGGCTACGGTCGTAGATCATGTCTTTCGGTTACATGGCCTCCCGATAGACGTGGTCTCCGACCGGGGACCCCAGTTCGTGTCCAAATTTTGGCGAGAATTTTGTAGATTACTGGGGGCGACGGTTAGTCTGTCATCTGGGTTTCATCCCCAGAGCAATGGTCAAACAGAGAGAGCCAACCAAGATTTGGAGAGAATGTTGCGATGTTTGGTTTCCAGAAATCCTTCGTCTTGGAGTCAACAACTGTCTATGGTGGAGTACGCACACAACACGTTGCCAGTGTCAGCGACGGGCCTATCTCCGTTTGAGTGTAGTGTAGGTTACCAGCCACCAATTTTTCCCAGTCTGGAATCCGAGGTTGCGGTTCCCTCCGCTCACGCCTTTGTCCAGAGGTGTCACCGCACCTGGACTAGAGCCCGGGAGACTCTACTCCAGGTGGGGGCGCGCACCAAGGCCAAGGCCGATCGCCACCGGTCAAAGCCCCCCGTATACGTCGTTGGTCAAAAAGTGTGGCTCTCAACTAAGAACATTCCTCTTCGCACCGTTTCTAATAAACTTGCTCCCAAATTTATTGGCCCGTTTCCTGTCACCAAGATTATTAGTCCGGTGGCAGTCCGCCTCAAACTACCTCCTGCGTACAGGAGGGTTCATTCCGTGTTCCATGTATCTAAAATCAAGCCCGTTTTTCATTCTCACATTAATCCGCCTGTCCCGGTTCCTCCCCCACCGCGGCTCGTAGATGGGGAGACCACATATTCGGTCAACCGTATTCTGGACTCTAGGCGGAGGGGACGCGGATTTCAGTACTTGGTGGACTGGGAAGGTTACGGTCCGGAGGAGAGAAGTTGGGTTCCTGCTAGGGACATCCTGGATCACTCCCTTATCGATGATTACAATCGGCAGGTAAGGGAGTCTGAGAACGCCAGGAGGCGTTCTTAGGAGGAGGGGTACTGTCACGGTAGATGTATTCGCTGGTTCCTTCTAGTCTTGTGTTTATGTTGTTGTATGAGTGCACGTGTGCAAGGGGCGTGTCTGTATGTCATTACCTGATCCACTCCAGCTGTTCATCATTACAATCACCAGCTGCAGTTCATCTCACCACGCTTCTTAAACTCACCGCTGTTCTCTCACCTTTGTCAGATCGTTGTTTGATGTTCCCCTGTCTTCTGGTTCGTGTTCCTGCCTGGTGTTTCCTGTTCGTCGTCTTCCGTGTGGATTTGGATCGTCTCACCGTTTGTCTGCACGTCACCGGTATTGACCATCGAAGTCCCTGCGTCACCTATCTCCACCTGGCTCACTGCACCCTGGACTTGTGTGTTTTGTGCTAAAAATAAATATTGTATTATACTCGCGAATGCTTCCTGTGTTTCTGCTTAACATGACAACTTATAATCAGTTTGGGAGTATCACTTCTTTATTTCTTAAATAAACTTCAGTTTACAAGGTTGTCTAAAGGTGCATCTGTGTTTCTCTCTGTTTCAGACGTTTTTTCTTTTTCTTTTTCTTTCTCACGAGACACTCGTCCATCCAGAAACACTGCATTCTTCTGTTCGATGACGGGATTCGTGACTTTAGTTTCACACGAGGGTTTGTGATGAACAACAAAATTTGTGTTTATTAACTTCAATGGTGATGCATGAAAAGAAACATTCTGTTAACCAAAAGTTGTGAAAAACATTTCCTACAGACGTTCAATAAACAAGTTATTCAATAAAACATAATATCTGCGATCCAGCTTCAGTCAGAGATCATTCCAGATGGACGATCCCAGGATTAATATTCCTGTCCTACGGGATAAAGTCCTCACAGACGTTAAAGATTCGAGAAATATTCTCGTATATAAAATATATAATATAATATATCATTCTTCTGTGGCGTTATTATTTCTGTGGTGTGGACTATTCATTTATATTTAGAAAACTATATCTTTATCGTTATCGTCCTTGGTTTGAACGGATCTTTAGGTTACGACTAGTTGCTTAGCATTGCTATGAGGCACGTGATTGGTTTGTTGTCTATTGCTTAGTATAGCATGTTCCCATTTGCTCAAATGACAAAAGAAAAACCTTTCAAAAAGAGGGCAAAATATAGAGAGATTAATAACGACAGTCAGAAGAGAGAAATATGTTCTCTCCGTCGAAATAGCTTTAGGTAATTTATAGAATTTACATAAGAGGTTTATTCTCCTTATCTATAGTCAAGTTATTTGTGATATATCAAATCCTCTTAAAAAAAAAAAAAGGAAATCATTCTAGTAATAGACGGTTTTTGTTATGCATGTCAAAATAAGTCAATTTTTAAAAGAGTAACCCAGCAAACAAATTTAGGTTCTGGGAACGTTAGTTTTTGGTTACCAGAACGTTCCTAGAACTTTCCCTTAACGTTAGGGGAACGTTCCCGGAACGTTTTCCTTACGTTATAAAATGGAACCTAAAAATAACCTACATGGAACGTTCCTATAACGTTCTTGTTTGGTTCCCAAAAAAATAACCTCATGGGACCATTCGGGAACGTTAGGGGAACGTTCTGTGTTTGCTGGGAAACTGGGATTAAATCTGAAGTTTTTCCTATCCTCTGCCAGAGGTGGAAATAACGAATTACATTTACTCGTGTTACATAATTAAGTAGTTTTTTTGTGTACTTCTACTTTTTTAAGTTTTATAATCTCTAATTTTAATTTTACTTAAGTACGTTTTGAATGAAGTATTTTACTTCGTTACATTTTAAACAATAACAGTTACAAAATAGTCAGAATAAAATAAAATATCAGTTAAAAAATAAAATTAAGAAATAATATTCCCCCATGGGGGGGGGGGGGGGGGGTGGCTAGAGAGTATGGAGGCTTGTTTCCGCCACAGAATAAAACATCTTAAAAGATAATTGTGACTTTATTTCTCGGAATTGCGAGATATAAAGTCAGAATTGCGAGTTATAAAGTCAGAATTGCGTGTTACAAAGTCAGAATTGCGAGTTATAAAGTCAGAATTGCGTGATATAAAGTCAGAATTGCGAGATATAAAGTCAGAATTGTGTGAAATAAAGTCTCAATTGCGTGTTATAAAGTCAGAATTGCAAGAGAAAAAACGAACAATTCTGACTTTTTTTCTAGCAATTCCGACTTTATAACACATAATTGCGAGTTTATATCTCGCAATTCTGACATATTTTCTCAGAATTGTGAGATATAAACTCGCAATTGCGAGTTATAAAGTCCAATTCTATGGGGAAAACAAGACTGACTTTTTTCCCCTCAGAATAGTTTATATCTCACAATTCTGACTTTATAACACGCAATTGCGACTTTATATCATGCAATTCTGACTTTATATCACGCAATTGCGTATTATAAAGTCATAATTGCGAGATATAAACATGCAATTCAAAGGCTTTGGGACCTCGGGCTTGATCTCAATCCTCGGCCGCAAAAAAGGCTCGGGACCGCGCTGAGCACGTTGCTTTTTACGGTGCGGCGCTACAGCGGGCTGAAGTGCAGATTCTGAGAATGATGCCAGGCGAGTCCTCAGAGTCACCATAGGCAATAGCTCACAATGAGGGCATCCGCCGTCGACGAGGGCGAGAGCCGCATGATCCTCACCCAGGCAGGAAACGCAGATGACGTGACGGTCCCCGTCGCTGAGTGTGGCTCGGCACGAGCCGCAGGATCATTGCATCTTTAAAAAGACGCAGCTCTTTTAGGAGAGAGAGAGAAACAGTGAGAGTTTGAGTTGCAGCGGCGAACACACACTCTAGCAATAAAAGGAAATGGACGCCGGAAAGCGTAGCAGGTACGGCGGCTGAAGGCGGAGAGTTGAAGGCCAGCGGCTTCAGGCTCGAAGACCCGTCCCGCAGAAGGCTTTCTGTCAACGGCGCGGCTTCTCACTCCGGATCCAGCAATGCAGTAGTGCTTCGCTGAAGAGATGACAATCAGTTAGTATCAGCCTGTCGAGTGTATTTATAGGCCAAGGCCACGCCTATTCTGGCGGGACGTGACGAAATGGGCGCGAAGCGCCCCCCATTGGGCATCACCTCGCGCAGGGCCTCCCTCGATAGGCAGCTGCTGTTGCCGCAGGGCAGCCAATAGGCGCGCGAGCCGTCTTGCCTATGTCTGCACGCTGCCGCACAGCGTTTTACATTAATTCAAAATTAAGGATAATTTTTGGCTTCAATATCTCGTGGCAAAGAGGTTTTCCCCATAGCGTAAGATATTACGCAGTACGAGAGATACTCTCGTAAGAGAACTAAGCTTTTGTCAGAACAATGACGGAGGTTATGGCTGGCGAGGATAAACAGGAAAGAAACTCCCTCAAAACAAATATAAGTTAAAACTTTGCAATTTGAATGATGTCCTGTATGAACAAAATGACGAGGTATTAAAAACATACAAAAACAACATTGTTTCCACTGTTCGATCGTGCCCGCGCCTCTCACTCACTCACACACACACACTCGCGTGCTCACATTCCAGCATTGCAATCTCAGATTATGTCCCTAAAGAACCCGCGTATAAAGTAGTTGCGCATTACATCAATTACTTTGCACGCGAGTTTTATTTATTTTTATATTCATGCACCAAACCATGACGCCCGTACAGTTTTCGGTTCAATACGAATACATGTACCGTTCCACCCCTATTCTTCAGTGTACAAATAAGTACATGCATATAACAGAAAGCACCGATGACTGTTTTAAGGGGAACATAGGAATTAAGTTGTGGAGGCTATGGCTTTTTAATAGACAGATAGTCTAGCATCATGTTACATTTGCTATGATGACTAATTTTCCATTGATTGCACTTGAGCAAACATCACCAACCCAACCCTCGGCAAACTGATTGTACGCCTCCAGGGATTTCCAGGCTCGGAATTGCTCACGTGTAAAAACTCCTAGCCAATATCAGATAATGGTACACATCAAAATACTGTATCTGAGGCAAAGCTGCATAATCAGTGCTCAGTGCTTCCTTCCAGGGGCGGAGTGGCAATCAGGAGAGTCGGGACTTTTCCCGGTGGGCCGGTAGTGTTTCGAGGCTGCGAGGGCCGGTCTGATAATAGTTATACATTGCGAGTTCTTAGCAACATCATACGGCGGCCTGATGTGTGGCCGCTGGCCGCTTAACTGTGCAGCCTCTCTCAACCCGTAAATAAATCCATCGATCCGCAGGTTTTGTTTGAGTTCTGAAATGGTCTAGTGGGAGATCTTTTGCCAAGCGTGTCAGAGGTTACGGGTTCTAATCCGCATTCGTATAGGTTTTTTTTCTCTCATCATAACTGAATATGTTCATCAGTGGTTACAGTCTATATCAAGCAGGGACACGTTTTGTGTGCATTTTATTTTGTGATTTCACCGGAATGAATAGAGTCTCCACAACGGTGATAGATTGAAGTGCTTGTCCGATTGAAGACTGCGCGAGGCACAACACTGTATCCATGCAACTGATAGCAGCAGCAACGAGCGCTCAGCTTGAGTTAAAAAAACAACACATTTTAGCACTAGATCTCTCATTTAATAGCAAACTAAATGAATGCTCTGCTAGTTAACTGGAGATGTTTTATTTATTAGGTAGGCTACATCCATGCCTAAATGTTTAAAAAACTGATGGGGGACAATAACGATCCTGAGAAAAACGTACTCGGTTACCTAACGTAACCTCGGTTCTCTCTAGAAGAGGGACCGAGTATTGCGTAAGTATTGCTTACGCTACGGGAAAGATTCATCTTTTCGAGATACTGAAGCCAATGAAGGCGCTCTTGCCTTCACAGCGTCAGAGCCCACCAATATGGGCAAGGCTTAGCGTATATAAGCAGGGTTTCGTAGCCTGATTCTCTGGTTTTCATTGACTGAAGAGGAAAACGCTCGTGGCGCAGGCACGGCAGGTTACGCAATACTCGTTCCCTCTTCTAGAGAGAACCGAGGTTACGTTAGGTAACCGAGTACGTTCTCTTACGAGAGGTTCTCTCGTATTGCGTAAGTATAGCTTACGCTACGGGAACCCTTTGTCAACGCCGTGCGCACCAGCATCCACTTATGAGTTCCAGAATTTCGGGGATCCCAGATCAGCGGGAATAAGCGCATGTATATATAAGCGCATGTATATAAGCACTCACAGGGAATACAGAGCGGCGACGCTGGTCAATGTATAAGCATATAGCACATAACCTGATAGCATATAGCACTTCCCCCTGGAAGGGGAAGCCCAGCCCGCCGCCACACATATGTCATGAATGGAAATTCCACTGGACCATACCCGCGAAGAGGCCACGCCTCTGGTGGAATGAGCCCTGACGCCCAGGGGGCATTGCAGACCCTTTGTAATCGCGTCTATTATCCATCTGGATAGACTCTGTTTCGAGGCGGCGAGACCCTTGGTGCGCCCGCCAAAGGAAACAAAAAGCTGCTCAGAATGCCTGAAAGGGGCGGAGCGCGTAATGTAAGCTTTCGGCGCCCTGACCGGGCAGAGGATATTAACATCACTCTCACTATCGGACGCTGGCAGAGCCGATAGCGAAATGACCTGTGCTCTGAACGGAGTGCCAATCACTTTAGGAACATAGCCATGTCTAGGTTTGAGGATGACTTTTGAGTCATTCGGGCCAAACTCAAGACACGAGGCGCTAACAGACAGCGCATGTAAGTCCCCCACACTTTGACTGACGACAGAGCGATCAGAAAAACGGTTTTAAGTGATAAGTACTTTAGATCCGCAGAGTCTAAAGGTTCAAAGGGGTATGCTTTCAGGGCCTCGAGGACCAAAGAAAGATCCCACATAGGAACTGAAGGGGGGTGCGGAGGATTCATCCTTCTGGCACCTCTGAGGAAGCGGATGATGAGCTCGTTCCTGCCTATTGACTGGCCGTGCGTCGATTCTGAGAATGCTGCAATGGCTGCCACATAGACTTTGAGCGTGGAAGGGGAACTTTCCTTTTCCAACAGCTCTTGTCGGAAACTGAGCAACCGCGAAACCCCACACTCCCGTGGGTCCAGGTTTTTGTCAGCGCACCATTTGGAGAACACAGACCATTTGGACGCGTAGAGACTTCTGGTAGAAGGAGCTCTAGACTGCGTGATTGTGTTCATTACTGCGTCTGGCAGGGCAACGGGTAACCATTGGACAACCATACGTGCAGAGACCAGCGCTCTGGATGGGGATGCCAGATCGAGCCGCGAGCTTGCGAGAGGAGATCTGCTCTCACCGGAATAGGCCACGGGGCTGTCTGTGACAGCCGTGTCAGCTCCGGGAACCAAGTCTGGTTCTCCCAACGTGGGGCTATGAGGATCACTGATTGGCGCGTTTCCCTGATTCTCTTGATTACCTGTGGTAATAGAGAGACCAGAGGGAATGCATATAGGGGGGGGCTGGGCCAAGTTTGGGCCAGCGCGTCCTGGTTCTTTGAAAAGAACTTTGGGCAGTGAGCGTTGTCTTGTGACGCAAATAGGTCGACTTCCGCTTTGCCAAAAAGGCGCCATAGCAACTGGACTGTTTGGGGGTGCAGGGACCATTCCCCAGGGGGAACATTGTCCCTGGACTGTCTGTCTGGGCCGTCGTTCAGATGGCCTGGCACATGCGCCGCTCTCAGCGAGCCCAGGTGGTGCTGACACCAAACGAGGAGGCGTTCTGCCAGATTGCAGAGGTTTCTGGATCTGACACCCCCCTGACGGTTCACATAGGACACTACAGACATGTTGTCCGAGCGGACTAGAACATCGTGGTCCTGTACAAATGGGAGCAAACGCTTCAGCGCATTCATGACCGCTATCATTTCCAGACAGTTTATATGGAGGAGTTTTTCCCGGTCTGACCATAGGCCAGAGGCTGGTCTGCCTTCGAAGAGCGCGCCCCAACCCAAGTTGGACGCGTCTGTCGAGATGACCTTCCGGTATGAGACACTCCCCATTCTCACTCCCCGCTGGTACCAGTCGGCTGCTAACCAGGGCTGCAGAGCTGTGATGCAGCTCTGAGTCACTCTGATCGGGGCGCAGCCTGACTTCCAGGCTCGGTGAGATACACGAGCGCGCTGTGTTGACAAGCGGGCCGTCATAGCCACGGAGTCCAGTTCTATTCCTAAAAAGGAAATTGACTGACTGGGCACTAATGAGCTCTTGGTCCAGTTGACCCTGAGACCCAGGCTTTCCAGGTGACTGAGGAGCACAGCTCTGTGAGATAGTATTTTTGTCTCTGATTGTGCTAGAACCAGCCAATCGTCCAGATAGTTCAGAATTCGCATGCCCTGATTTCTCAAGGGGGCGAGTGCCGTGTCCATGCACTTTGTGAATGTACGGGGTGCTAAGGACAGACCGAAAGGTAGGACGGTGTATTGATAAACCTGACCGTCGAAGGCGAATCTCAAGAATGACCTGTGACCGTGTATTATCTGAATCTGAAAATAGGTATCCTTTAGATCGAGAGATATAAACCAGTCTGCTGGGCGAATGTGCGCGAGGAGTCGTCTGGTTGTAATCATTTTGAACGGTCTTATCATAAGAGCTTTGTTCAAATGTCTCAGATCTAGTATGGGTCTGAGACCCCCGTCCTTCTTGGGTACGAGAAAATAACGGCTGTAAAAGCCTGACTCGCTCAGAGAAGGCGGTACAGGTTCTATGGCCCTTTTGCACAGCAGCTTTGCTATTTCTGAACGAAGTAGATGTGCTACTTCTGCATTCGCGGTCCGTGCTCGAAAGAGAGGGGGACGGCGAGCGAACTGTAACCCATAGCCCTGCTTTATTGTGCTTAGCACCCATTCTGATACCCCTGGAATCGCTTCCCATGCTTTTATATGTGCAGCTAGGGGCAGAATGGCCTCTGGGTTCTGATCACCGCGCTGTGCGGGCTCGAGAAACTGGACCGGAGAAATGAGAGCGGCGTGCGCGTTCTATGTGCTTGAATGGGGCGGCTCGCTGACAGCGACAGCAGGCTGTTTCGTATATAGCGTCCCGATAGCTGTGAATGGGGAGTGCTTTATAATCACTTTGTGGTGTGCGAGCGGCGCCGTGCGGGGCGTGCATGTTAGTAAGCGTGGGCGCTCGTGAGCGGGCACGGGACTTACATTCATAGCCTGACCGATAGAAGGCTGCACTTTGTGCTGGCGTTTAATGCCGTGTGCGGAGTGCTTATTAGTAAGCATGAGCGCCTGCAAGCGGGCGCGAGACTTACATTCATATTCTGACTCATGTGAGGCTGCACTTCGTGGTGCGCGCGCAGCACTATGTGCGAAGTGCTGTTTAGTAAGCGTGAGCGCTTGCGAGCGGGCACGAGACTTACATTCACAACATGATTTATATGAGCTGCACTCTGTGATGCGCGTGACTTGGCCGTGTAATAGAGCGGGCAGATAGATGTGGGCACGGGCTCGTGGGCACATTTTCTGCAGATAACAATCGAGCGGCATTTGGCAGCTTTATGAGAGTGGGCTCTCTGGGTGACACAGGAAGTGCTGTGTTTGTGTGTAGGGGTGAGCACTGTGGCGTGGGCACTTTTTCTACACTTAAAACACCATCGGCGTGAGCCGGATAACCAGGCATTATGCTCCTTCTGAGATTTCTCTGGTTCGCTGTAAAAACGGCGGTTGTGTGCAGGCGAGCAGGTAGTGTTACCGACTCGTTGACTGCTAAAGGACCTACTGCAGTAGCCTGTGTTAAGGTTAAAAAAGTTAAAAGTTTTGATGGTAGTCCGGCCGCGGCGAGACTTAACCCTCTTTTCCCTCTCACTGATCCTAGGATGGCTTCGCGTGCTCAGTCTTCAGCGTAATCTTTGGCCGCGGCCCACGTGGGGGGCGAGGGGGGGGATCGGTCTGCTGCGGTTAGCTGAGCACGATCTGGGGCGGCCGCCCTGTCTCTGCGAAGAGTGGCTGGACTGTCTCGGTTGAGCTGGGCGCTGTGTGGTGGCTCGTGCAGGCGGCTCGCGTGGGTGACCTGCAGCGGAGCTAGCAAGTTCATGGCTTGCGATGCTTTCTCAACCTCAGAAAAGCGGTCGATGATTCCATTCACTGCCGGGCCAAAAAGACCAGTGTGGGAGAGAGGAGCGTCGAGGAAAGCGGTCCGCTCAGACTCTCTCATGTCAGCCAGCTTCAACCATAGGTGTTTTTCAGTGACAGTCAGCGGGGCCATGCATCGTCCTAGGGCTTGAGCTGCAGCCTTGGTAGCGCAAAGGGAGAGATCCGTTGAGCTCCTCAGGTCCGTTACAGCAGCTGGATCCGGGCCTTTCTCGTCCCATTCACGGAGGAGATCGGCTTGCAGGATCTGTAATACAGCCATGGAGTGCAGGTCGGAAGCTGCTTGTCCGGCGGCGGTGTAGGCGCGACCGACAAGAATAGATGTGGTCCGGCAGGCTTTAGACGGCAATGCAGACATTGAGCGCCATCTCGCGGAGGGCGGGCAAAGATGTGCAGCAACCGCTTCCTCAACCTTAGGGATTGAGCTGTATCCTTTCTCGGCGGCGCCGACCACTTGGGAGAGCGACGCGGAGACAGAGGATTGGAGCCTCGCGGAGAATGGTGCGTTCCACGATTTTGAAAGCTCAGTGTGCAGCTCTGGGAGGAAGGGTGCAGACCTGACAGCGGGCGCTTGACGGCGGTGACTCTGAAGAAAACAGCCGTCGAGTCTGTTGTGCGCGGGCTCCTTAGGCGGCGACCACTCGAGCCCGAGGCGGTCAACGGCCTGTGAAAGGAGGCGCATCAGCTCAGCCTCCACTCCGGCGCGGGTCCTGCCGGATTCCTGGATTGAGGAGGCGGCAGAGTGCTGAGAACTCGACCATTCCTCATTATCAGAAGCCAGGATGGAACAACTGTCTCCCGCGGCGGGCGCTTCCGCCTCATCATCGGACGCATTGTACCTCTCTCTGTCTTGTGTTAATAGAGTCTCTTTATAATCTCTGTCATTTTGTCTCTTCATGATTTGCGTAACATTATAAACAGAAAGAAATTTACTGAAAGAAATGGATTGGAGAAATAATGGCATTTACAAACACATGAAATTTAATCAAACAGCAATTCAATTTCAGGAAAAAGTTTTTATTAATATTTGACACTTTTGCAAACATAAAACATATAATAGGGGTGAGAGAGGCACAACCTAACGCAGAGCTAGATGTAACACACTAGTTTTAAACACTTTTAATAATTGAAATAATAATTATTATGTTTTGAACTATGCTGTATAGCTGTGTGTTGAGGTGTGTTTGTTGTCAAACTCAAAAATGTGTTTATTTTTAAATATTAAAAAATGTCATTATTTTTTATGAAAAACTTGATAATTGTATTTTGAGAAAACATTTTAGTTTGTCTTGTATATATGTTTGGATTAGATTAGATAACATTTTAAGCTGTCATATGGTCATGTTACAATGAAATTGTTTACAAACTAAAATGTTTTCTCAATAAAATACAATCATCAAGTTTTTCATATAAAATAATGGCATTTTTTAATAATTAAAAATAAACTAATTTTAAGAAAGTCAAAAAGCATTAGTTAGTGCCCGCTCTCCTCTTCTTTCTGCAGTTTATCTCTCATGTCCAACAGCTCCGTCAACCCGGCCTGAATCTGTCCTGCCACCTCACAGATCTGCTGTGCGAATTTGCTCTTTGCCTCTTTCTTTAACTTTTGGGAATTTTTATCAGTGAAGAACAAATCCATGCCGAGTGCGAAGCCCTGAATTGCACCTGAGGATTTGTTTATCACACTGAGAGCCCCCGACGTCCCGCCTGCGATCTCGACTAGCCTCACGATCTGTGCAGATTTCACCCTCACACCTTTCAGTTTCTCCATCTCTGAGTTGATATCATTCAAGTAAACTTCAATGTCGTTCATCTCTCTTTGGTACTCTTTCAAGATCGATTCCACCTTTTTCCGGACCTGTTTTTTTTTTACTTTATTGGTGATGGCGGCCGATGCGCCGGTGACCCCGCCAGCAGCCGCGACCCCGATCCCGAGCGCGGTGACCGCTAGAGACGCGCCCATAGTCACGGGAGCTAGCAGGATTCCCGCCACGGCTGCCACTCCGCCAACCGCTCCGGTCGTTCCTCCGGTGATCCGGGCGATTCTCGTCCCTTTCCGCGTTTTATCCAGGCTTGCAGCCACGGCCTCAAGCTCAGAGATTTGCCTTTGCAGAGAGTTTGCACAAAATGGCAGTTGAGAAACAAAGCGCTTAAGAGCATTTTTAAAACTCTCCTCTCGGTCCATGTTGACCCTGCAAAGATAAAAGTGCATAAATGAAGCAGGCTCTTGTGCTACCGGCTTTACCGAAATTAGGGATGCACCGATATAAAAATGTTGGCCGATACCGATAACCAATAATTCTTTATATTTGAAAGCCGATAACCGATATATTGGCCGATAAATCTAAATCCAAATTTTTATATAATTTTTAAGAGCCTGATTACAAAAACAAAAGTCTCAACATTAAAAGCCATGTCTTTAGCACACAATAGTGATGTTCTCATTATAATGCATATATACCGATTTTGTGCTGCACATGTTGCACTTTACTGCATGTTTTTTCTTTTTTAAGGGATTCCAATCATATCTGAAGGAAATAATACATTATTTATCGGCTTTAATATAACGATAACGATTACAGTAAAAATTAACATATATCGACTGATACCGATATGGTGGCCAATATATAGTGCATCCCTAGTTGAAATAGATATGTATAAAGAATCTAATGATTTACTTTACCCGGAGTCTGAATCTGAACTCTCTGATGGATCTGTAGATCATACATAAAAAAACCCCCACAGTTTTCAGTTTCAGTGTCTCATTGACAGAAAGTGTGTTTAACCACAAAATAATTCAGCTTTAACTCAGCTGGATATCTGCTGGATAATTAGATTGCAAATTTTATTTGATTACAAATTTTATTTATATTGCACTTTTCCAAACAAATCAATGCAGTTCAAAGTGCTTTACAGGCAAAAAAGAAACAATAGATACAATAGATTTTTTAAAACATTAGACCCATTAAAAAACAGGAATAAGAATAAAGGGTTACACTTTATTTTAAGGTGTCATTGTTACAGTGTAATTAAATATTTAAGTACAGTGTAATATTAATTAACTACATGTACTTAGGCCCCGTCCACACTACTGCGTTTTCGTTTAAAAACGGAGACCTTTTGCTACGTTTGCACCTCCCGTCCACACTAAAACGGGAAAAACGAAGACCCAAAACGGAGAAGTTTAGAAACGCTGCAGCTCCGTTTTTCGTTTTGAATCTCCGGAGGGCGTTTTAGTGTAGACGGGACAAAACGGAGGAGTTTAGAAACGATGACGTAGAAGGTCACGCTCGGCTCTATGATTGGGTGTCATCACCCATGACGTATCCTTCCCTGATTCGTCAGCCACCCATCACATGTCCCGTCACCGGAAGAAAACAAACAAAAACATTCTGGACTACGTAGCTGATGTTAGTGAGTGCAACATGGATAACGAATTACAAGCGTTACTGACTTTGATGTCTTTGTTAGCAGCTGTTGTGCAAGCAAATTCTGCATTTTACAATGCTATAACTGCCTACATGCGCCGGAGGCAAACTATTATTCGAGCGATCTATGACAATTCCCGTGGGCAGCGGCGGTCCATGAAAAGAAATCTCTGGTCTTCGACATTTTCGAATCTTTGCAGAGGTAGCTAACGTTACTTGCTTCCTCATCAAATCTGAGGAATAGTCCATCCGTTTCCTGTTTACACCGGCACGCGCATGCACAGTGTTGGAGAATGGTCACGTGATCCGAGTTTTCAGTCGTTTTAATGTGGACGGAGATCAATTCTAATACGCAGCTAAAACGCTGGTGTGGACGGAGATCGTTTTCGTTTTAATTCTCCGTTTTTAAACGAAAACGCAGTAGTGTGGACGGGGCCTTACTATAGGGTTAGGGTAGGATTTGGTTGAGGGTTAATTGCATGTAATTAGGCATGATTTACTGTTATTACTATGGTAATTACATGTAACATATGTAACAAGGACACTGTAAAATAAAGTGTTACCGAATAAAGTTAACAAGGATTAGCTAAGGCATAAAATGACTAAAAATTAAGAAAAACATGTTAAATATATATTTTTAAAATGCATCATAAGATATTACAGGAATATGTTTTTGTTTTATATTTTGCATAAACAAAATATATTTTTAATTTATGATTTTTAATTTAAACCCATTAATATTTTCAGCACATCTTACTTCTGTTTGGTCTCTTACTGAAACCGTTCCCCTCCAATGAGCTTTTGCTGCCCTGATGGAAAGAGAGCAAAGCTTCAGTCACACTTAAAAAAATATTGAGAATATTTTTCAAAATCTGAATATCTTAACATGATTCAATACAAAATATCAAATCGAGTATTGTTTATTATAAAAGAAAGCTGCACTAACACACTTTACAGCAAACTTGAGATGCTAAACCCGTAGATTGAAGATTAAGACAGTCAGTATTGTGTGTGTTTGTGGTTATTAGTGGATGATGTTATTCTCTACATTCTTGAGCTGAACTTCAGACGTCGACTTTAAAATAACCAAAACACACCAAACATAAGAAGTGACACTTGATCTTATGAATGACAATCAGACAAATACTTTATAATGTATGTTTTTATGTCCTTTTATTGAGGTAGACTCATGAAAGTAAATGACCTGCAAGTTCCTGTCCTGAAATCCTCCATGATCCGGCAGAGCTGCCATGAGAAGGGCATCCCTCTGTGTTTTGATCTGGAAACACACAATGCTGTCATGATTGAACTCTGTGTTTATTTCAAACATCTCAAAGCAGATCCTTTCATTGATGATGTAGTCAACTATTTTAGCTACAGGGTTCTTATACTGTAAAATGAAATTCCAGGACTTTCAAGGAGTTTACAAGCACTACTTTTTTGGTTTTCAAAGACTTCAATCAGAGATCTCACTTATCAAACAATATCTTTATTATATTTCAAATTCTAAAAAAGGTAAACAGACCTAAATAAACCAATAAAAGGTACAAATTAAGTGCAGCGGATGCAATGACTGTGGAAACTTTAACCATTGAAAGGATACTATGACAAAGATATTTTCTCCCATGAATAAATGATTGACCTGAAGAATTAATCATATTCTTGGATATTTATGAGCAATATTACACTCATAGTCATGTGAAATGGCTCTATATCTGTATCAGACGGGCTGCAGCTTCATTATGTGTGAAAAGATTGCTTTATCAATCAAATTAAACACTTATAATTTCACATATTGTCTTTCAATGATTCAAGCGCTTTTCAGGAACCTTTTCATAAACATGGCTATTTCTGTTATGTGTAGTGTATGTTTTGTTTGCCTGTGTCACCCAGTTTGTACCTGTGTTTCTTTGATTTAATCCATATCACCTGTTGTCTCGTTAATCAGTCATCAGTTCATTTGCCCCAACTGTGTCTCATTTCCCTTGTCTGTTCGGTGTACATAAGCCCGGTGTTTCAGTCTGTTCCTTCTCTGTTGTTGTCACTACATGCGTAGTTGTTCTGTTCCTGTTCACTGTGAGTCCTCTCCGTGTAATATCTAGTTTGTTTAAATAAACACTGCTGCAATTAAGATCCTGCTTCTTTGCCTGCTTCAATCAGCCCGTGACAGAACGACAGACCCAAAAAATGGATTTTGCAGCAGTGGAGATCCTCCTCCTCTCCCAGGAGGCTCAGTCCTTCGAGGCCCACACACAGAGATATTTGGACTCAGTACCTTATGTTCATTATGATGACACCAGCTTCTGTGTGTTCTTCCAAGGCACGCCTGCCCGGAGATGGGCCTTGGGGGAACTTCGAGGAGTATGTGGAGTGGGTGCTGTGGCATAATGGGTCTTCGTTCACTGTTGGGCACTGCGCCAGCAATGAAGAGTCTCGTCCCCGCTGAGACTGCCCTGCCTGAGTCTCCACCATGGTCACCCATAGGGTGCTCTCCACCATGGCCACCCAAAGGGTCCTCTCCACCATGGCCACCTGAAGGGTCCTCTCCACCATGGCCACCCGAAGGGTCATCTCCACCATGGCCCCCCGAAGGATCACCTCCGCCATGGCCACCCAAAGGGTCCTCTTGACCATGGCCACCCGAAGGGTGCTCTCCGCCATGGCAACCTGAAGGGTCCTCTCCACCATGGCCGCCCGAAGGATCACCTCCGCCATGGCCACCCAAAGGGTCCTCTCGACCATGGCCACCCGAAGGGTGCTCTCCGCCACGGCCCCCCGAAGGGTGCTCTCCGCCAAGGCCACCCGAAGTGTGCTCTTCGCCACGGCCACCCGAAGGGTGCTTTCCGCCACGGCCGCCAAAAGGGTCCTCTCCACCACGGCCGCCCGAAGGGTCATCTCCACCGTGGCCACCCGAAGGGTCATCTCCGCCATGGCCACCCGAAGGGTGCTCTCCGTCACGGCCACCCGAAGGGTGCCCTCCGCCACGGCCACTCAAAGGGTCCTCTCCACCACGGCCGCCCAAAGGGTCATCTCCGCCATGGCCACCCGAAGAGTGCTCTCCGCCATTGCCACCTGAAGGGTGCTCTCCGCCATGGCCACCCGAAGGGTCATCACCGCCTAGGCCACCTGAAGGGTGCTCTCCGCCATGGCCACCCGAAGGGTCATCTCCGCCACGGACACCCGAAGGGTGCTCTCCGCCACGGCCACCTGAAGGGTGCTCTCCGCCGCGGCCACTCGAAGGGTGCCCTCCGCCACGGCCACTCAAAGGGTCCTCTCCACCATGGCCACCTGAAGGGTCCTCTCCACCATGGCTGCCCAAAGGGTCCTCTCCACCATGGCCACCCGAAGGGTCCTCTCCACCATGACCACCCGAAGGGTCCTCTCCACCATGGCCACCCGAAGGGTCCTCTCCACCATGGCCGCCCGAAGGATCACCTCCACCATGGCCGCCTGAAAAATCGTCTCCGCCATGGCCGCTGAAGGGTCATCTCCGCCACACCACCCGAAGGGTTATCTCCGCCATGGCAACCCGAAGGGTCCTCTCTACCATGGCCACCCGAAGGGTGCTCTCCACAATGGCCACCCGAAGGGTCCTCTCCACCACGGCCCCCCAAAGGGTCATCTCCGCCATGGCCACCCGAAGGGTGCTCTCCGCCACGGCCACCCGAAGGGTGGTCTCCGCCACGCCACCTGAAGGGTTATCTCCACCATGGCAACCGAAGGGTCCTCTCTACCATGGCCACCTGAAGGGTGCTCTCCACCATGGCCACCCGAAGGGTCCTCTCCACCATGGCCACCTGAAGGGTCCTCTCCACCATGGCCACCTGAAGGGTCCTCTCCACCATGGCCGCCCGAAGTGTCCTCTCCACCATGGCCACCCGAAGGGTCCTCTCCACCATGACCACCCGAAGGGTCCTCTCCACCATGGCCACCCGAAGGGTCCTCTCCACCATGACCACCCGAAGGGTCCTCTCCACCATGGCCACCCGAAGGGTCCTCTCCACCATGGCCCTCTCCACCAAGGGTGCTCACCCGAAGGGTGCTCTCCGCCATGGCCACCCGAAGGGTGCTCTCCGCCACGGGCACCCAAAGGGTCCTCTCCACCACGACCGCCCAAAGGGTCATCTGCTCCATGGCCACCGGGAAGGGTGCTCTCCGCCATGGCCACCCGAAGGGTCATCTCCGCCATGGCCACCCGAAGGGTGCTCTCCGCCATGGCCACCCGAAGGGTGCTCTCCGCCATGGCCACCCGAAGGGTCATCTCCACCATGGCCACCTGAAGGGTCCTCTCCACCATGGCTGCCCAAAGGGTCCTCTCCACCATGGCCGCCCAAAGGGTCCTCTCCACCATGGCCGCCCGAAGGGTCCTCTCCACCATGGCCACCCGAAGGGTCCTCTCCACCATGACCATCCGAAGGGTCCTCTCCACCATGGCCACCCGAAGGGTCCTCTCCACCATGACCACCCGAAGGGTCCTCTCCACCAGGGCCACCCGAAGGGTCCTCTCCACCATGGCCCTCTCCACCAAGGGTGCTCACCCGAAGGGTGCTCTCCGCCATGGCCACCCGAAGGGTGCTCTCCGCCATGGCCACCAGAAGGGTGCTCTCCGCCACGGCCACCGGAAGAGTGCTCTCCGCCACGGCCACCCAAAGGGTGCTCTCCGTCACGGCCACCCGAAGGGTGCCCTCCGCCATGGCCACCCGAAGGGTGCTCTCCGCCATGGCCACCCGAAGGGTCATCTCCACCATGGCCACCTGAAGGGTCCTCTCAATCATGGCTGCCCAAAGGGTCCTCTCCACCATGGCCGCCCGAAGGGTCCTCTCCACCATGGCCACCGGAAGGGTGCTCTCCGCCACGGGCACCCGAAGGGTCCTCTCCACCACGACCGCCCAAAGGGTCATCTCCGCCATGGCCATCTGAAGGGTGCTCTCCGCCATGGCCACCCGAAGGGTCATCTCCGCCATGGCCACCCGAAGGGTGCTCTCCGCCACGGCCACCGGAACAGTGCTCTCCGCCACGGCCACCCGAAGGGTGCTCTCCGCCACGGCCACCCGAAGGGTGCTCTCCACCACGGCCACCCGAAGGGTGCTCTCCGCCATGGCCACCCGAAGGGTGCTCTCCGCCACGGCCACCCGAAGGGTCCTCTCCACCACGACCGCCCAAAGGGTCATCTCCGCCATGGCCACCTGAAGGGTGCTCTCCGCCATGGCCACCCGAAGGGTCATCTCCGCCATGGCCACCAGAAGGGTGCTGTCCGCCACGGCCACCCGAAGGGTGCTCTCCGTCATGGCCACACGAAGGGTCATCTCCGCCATGGCCACCCGAAGGGTGCTCTCAGTCATGGCCACCCGAAGGGTCATCTCCACCATGGCCACCTGAAGGGTCCTCTCCGCCATGGCCACCCGAAGGGTGCTCTCCGCCACGGCCACCCGAAGGGTCCTCTCCGTCATGGCCACACGAAGGGTCATCTCCGCCATGGCCACCCGAAGGGTGCTCTCAGTCATGGCCACCCGAAGGGTCATCTCCACCATGGGCACCTGAAGGGTCCTCTCCACCATGGCTGCCCAAAGGGTCCTCTCCAGTATGGCCACCCGAAGGGTCCTCTCCACCATGACCACCCGAAGGGTCCTCTCCACCATGGCCGCCCGAAGAATCACCTCCGCCATGGCCGCCCGAAGGATCACCTCCGCCATGGCCACCCAAAGGGTCCTCTCGACCATGGCCACCCGAAGGATGCTCTCTACCATGGCCACTCGAAGGGTCCTCTCCGCCACGGCCACCCGAAGGGTCCTCTCCGTCATGGCCACACGAAGGGTCATCTCCGCCATGGCCACCCGAAGGTTGCTCTCAGTCATGGCCACCCGAAGGGTCATCTCCACCATGGCCACCTGAAGGGTCCTCTCCACCATGGCTGCCCAAAGGGTCCTCTCCAGTATGGCCACCCGAAGGGTCCTCTCCACCATGACCACCCGAAGGGTCCTCTCCACCATGACCACCCGAAGGGTCCTCTCCACCATGGCCACCCGAAGGGTCCTCTCCACCATGGCCGCCCGAAGAATCACCTCCGCCATGGCCGCCCGAAGGATCACCTCCGCCATGGCCACCCAAAGGGTCCTCTCGACCATGGCCATCCCGAAGGATGCTCTCTACCATGGCCACTCGAAGGGTCCTCTCCGCCATGGCCACTCGAAGGGTCATCTCCGCCACGGCCACCCGAAGGGTCCTCTCCACCATGGCCACCCAAACGGTGCTCTCCGCCATGGCCACCTGAAGGGTCCTCTCCACCATGGCCGCCCGAAGAATCACCTCCGCCATGGCCGCCCGAAGGATCACCTCCGCCATGGCCACCCAAAGGGTCCTCTCGACCATGGCCACCCGAAGGATGCTCTCTACCATGGCCACTCGAAGGGTCCTCTCCGCCATGGCCACTCGAAGGGTCATCTCCGCCACGGCCACCCGAAGGGTCATCTCCGCCACGGCCAACCGAAGGGTCCTCTCCACCATGGCCGCCCGAAGGATCACCTCCACCATGGCCACCCGAAGGGTACTCTCCGCCATGGCCACCCGAAGGGTGCTCTCCACCATGGTTGCCCAAAAGGTCATATCCGCCATGGCTACCTGAACAGCCTGCTCTGATGTTAACGTGTAACGTGCCTGAAAACGCAAAGTTTTGAAAACGGGTTTCAAAGTGCAAGTTTTGAAAAAAGGTCTTTGTGTAAATAGCAAAAACGCGAATTTTATGAAGACGATGACGTCATGCACATGCGTATTACGTGTTCAGTCTGTAGCGTTTCATCGCCATCTAGTGCCCTGGCAGCAGAATACAGCGTTTTTAGTTGTTTTCGCGGATCCGTGTGAATGGGGATCGTTTTGACAATGGTGTTGTCTTTATGCGGAAAACTCAAAGGAAAAACGTCTCCACTTTAAGTGTATTGTTGTCTTGTAAACGTACCCTAAGCTCTCAAAAGGTTCAACAAGTTGTAGTTACGAGTTCTATAAGGACATTAACGTTTTTTACGA
The DNA here is from genome assembly GCF_051911475.1 of Siphateles boraxobius. Classification (NCBI taxonomy): domain Eukaryota; kingdom Metazoa; phylum Chordata; class Actinopteri; order Cypriniformes; family Leuciscidae; genus Siphateles; species Siphateles boraxobius. The sequence goes on from NW_027508782.1 coordinate 158,208, forward strand.
GAAATTGGAATTTCATAATCATCATATGTTATGCTGTGAAATTACGTTCCCTTTCAAGGGCTCAAAAACGCTGTTTTGAAATCGCGCATACAGTGTCAACCTTGAAATTTCACAAATATCCTGATAATCAATAAAGATTACAGATTCTCTCACCTTCCAGGGCTCTTGAGCACATTGCCCCGATCGCGGTGCTGGTAGAGGAGGAGAAGAAGGCTGTAAAACAGATCAGAAATCATTCAAAACCACTGAAAATCTTGAGCTTGGAAATCAATTGTGGCCACGATTTACTAAAACAAGGGAATGAATTCTCAAGTCATAGGAACAAATTCTTAATTTGTGGCCACTATATATATTTTTTGTTTGCATGTCACATGCGGTGCTCCGTAACATTTGGCAAAAACACTTGTTTTTGTTTTGTTAGCACCGGTGAGTAATGCAAAAGTAAAGTGTAAAAGTGCATTACTTTCCATAAAAAGTATCCAGATACTGCAATTACTTACTTGTTTAGGAAATAATGCTGTATTGTAACGCATTACTTCAATTATCAAATATCAAATGAATCAAACGTGAGAGCAAAGACATTTATAATGTTACAATGTATTTCAAATCAATGCTGATCTTTTCAACTTTCCATTCATCAAATAATTCTGAGAAATAAAATGTATGACGGTTTCCACAAAAATATGAAGAAGCACACATTTTTTGAACATTGATAATAACCAGAAATGTTTCTTGAGCTGTAAATCAGTATACCTGTTTTAGCAAGTCGATATTCTCATTTTATCAACATTTTAAATATGGCACTTGTTATGATACAGTTTTGCACTGGCTATTAGATGATATTTAAAAATCAAATCTCTCCTCATTTTTGACTTTCACGCATTTTGTTCATTTGAACAGACTCGACATAGTGAAAACTGTTTGATATGTCTGAAATACTGGCCCACTTTTGACCTGAAATTCACCGTCTGACAAAATCATTCCACATCTAACCTGATGTCAGCATCACTTCAAAAATGTCACTAAAGAAAAAATATGACAAGAAATGCACAAACAAAACATTTGATGACAGAAATCTGCTAAATCAAGCTCAGAGAGAAGCTCTTGCATTATTTGTAAGTGTGTCTAAACAGCATCTCTTCGAGCACCTGACGGCTGTCCAGCAGGGCTGAGATGTCTTCATACAGGTGTTGATCGTGAGACGGGCCGGTTCTGACGGGTTCTGGTGAAGCACGATGAGGGGGAAACACTTCATATGTTGGAGAAAAGTCACACGGACGTTTCTCTGAACTGTTTCTGCTTCTTTGATCAGGTTTTTTTGGGACTGGCGGGGGAGGCCTTACCTAAGACGTACATCAATGTACAAAAGCATTAATGAAAACAATTAATTTGACAAAACTGTTGTGATTTTTACATCTCTTTCTTAACTCATTATCTGATTAGAATGTTGAATGTTAGGGTTAGGTACAAAACTAGATGCAAAATATCTTGCAACGTTGCATTCTTTCCGTATCGCATAGCATACACATTTTAAAAGGTATGCATAGTTGGAATACCATATGTTCAAAAGTTTGGATACAGTAAGCTTTTAAAAAAAATACTGATCTAAAGTGACAGTAAAGACATTTATAATGTTACAAATGTTTATTTCAAATAAATGCTGCTCTTTAGAACTTTCTATTCATCAAAGAATCCTGAGAAATAAAATGTATGACGGTTTCCACAGAAATCTGAAACTGTTTTCAAGACTGATAATAATCATAAATGTTTCTTGAGCATCAAATCATCATATTATAGTGATTTCTGAAGGATCATGTGACACTGAAGACTGGAGTAATGATGCTGAAAATTCGGCTTTATCACAGGAATAAATAACACTTTACTATATATCAGACATCCCAAGTGTGTGTGCAAATATGCCTCATGAAGCGCATATATGACGTTCCATTTTAAGGGCTCAAAAACGCTGTTCGGAAATCACACATACAGTGTCATTTGAGAGTTGTTTATTTGAGAGTTTAATGAGTTTGACAGCCGTGTTTACAGGAATCCACTGGTCTGACTGGTTCAGCTGGTCCTGATCAATCAACAGTCTGTCACTGCAGAAAGTCTTTCACTTTTAATACACAATCAAAAGCTTGAACTTTTATATCCTGATAATCAATAAAGATTACAGATTCTCTCACCTTCCAGGGCTCTTGAGCCAGGAGCGCAGTGGCAATCGGGAGAGACGGGACTTTTCCCGGTGGGCCGGTAGTGTTTCGAGGTCGCGAGGGCCCGTCTGATAATTGTTATACATCACAAGTTCTTAGCAACATCATCCGCTGCCCGATTGTCAAACTGTGCAGCATCTCTGCTCAAATTTCATTTAATAAAATGACTTTGCCACGCGGAAAGACGGGAACGCGCAGAGATCTTCTTCGGGCGATTGAGCCGGGCTTACAATGGCATTTGCAGAGTTATCGTATACTCATGTTATCATGTATATTTCTATATAGCCTATGTATAGAAATATAAATTATGTAATAATAAACAACATGACGTTCAAATATCATCGCTCTTAAAAGAAAATGTTCTTTTTAGGGGATCCTGTCATTGGGATAATTTTAAGGATTTAGTTTTTTCTCACTTTTAATTAAAACTTTTATTTTATTAGTTTAACAGCTCGTAAACATACTTCATCACTTTTCTTTTCACAAAAATTTCAATTATTATTAGTATTATGCAATCATTTAAGACATTTCTCCTTGAATAGTACTTTTTTTTTGGCATTATGAATTCTATAAAATTGAAATGTATGAAATACACAGAGATTTGTAGGTTTAGAGTACCAGTTGAATCACTTACGTTTGGCATGTTCTGTAGATGTGTAATGCTCGAGTTCTTGTGTCTCAGTGCGTGAGAGACCAGCTCTTATACAGAAATATCAGTCATAAGTCATGCAGAATATGTGCCTCCTTTCTCAGTTCAAAATACTTTCACTAAGGACAGAAACAAGCATTTACCAACATTATCTTCCAAATGTCAATTTTTGTGTCTTGAAGATCTAGTGAGCTCTAGGTTTAATGGCATGAGAATGAAAGATTTTATTTTATAAGACGATGAACTGATAGTTTCTCCGGATTTTCTCCAGGTTCTTTCAGTATTTTAGTGGGTATTGGATCTAATTAACATGTTGTTGGTTTAGATGCAATGATAAGTTTATTTAGCTCTTTCTTGTCTTATAGTTGTAAAGCACTGCAATTGTTCTTAAAGGGCAATAATTCATCATAAAACGCTGTCAAAGGTTGTACATTTACTATTGTTTTTTTTTTGTGTTTTTTTACTATTGTATTTCTGATGCATTGATTTTCTCAGTGGAGAAATTCATAGTCATTACTGATAAACTGTAATGGGATATTCAGTTCTCGGTTTATTGTTAATCTAAACAAGAACCTGATTGGTTTGGTTATTTTCCATGAGTTTGACGAGATGCTTTTAGAGCCTTTTTATAACGGGAAATGCTGTCTTTCCAAGCGATTATAAATTAGTTTGTTTTTCAAAATATGTAACGCAAGTTACTTTGTTTTCCCATTTATTGACTGGCACCTTGTTGAGAGAAACCAGGAGTAATGCAGAGGCATTGTGTGTGAACATGATGGTTATTAGTCCTAGACTAAATGTGAGCACTTGCACGCAAGTAACAGGCTTATTCCTCAAAATCAATAAAAACAGTCAAATGCAAACTCACACACAATCCTGCAATAATTAAATGTGAGATAATTCAAATATACTTTATGTATTTAATCTCACTTTATTAACCAATTCAACTGTGCCATTAAGCAAAAAAGACTTTAGATCAGGGGTTTCCAAACCCCCCAAAATATCCCAAAGATATCTCTGCGCCCAAGTAGCAGTGCTTTGTCTGTGATTCCCCCCAATATAGTCCCAAGTCGATATCTGCAGGAAATCGCCTATGCTGCGTTCCAGTCCACTTTTAGACATGCACTTGCGAACTTCCCTAAGCACTTCCCCCGGGGGAATCCCTGCCGCCATTTTGAAGTGCGTTCCACTTCGTGAAGAGGACGAGGGAAGTTTATATGGACAGACCCTCGACACCTCGATTTTGACCGAGGGAGCAAGTCTACTTCATATGTACACTTCAGGCAGCTCCATATACCACAATGCAATACGATTGTGACGTCACTGCAGATCTCGTCTAATCACCATCACCACAAACAACTCTATGATATATTAATTAGATTTTTTTGTATATAAAACAACCCAAACACGCCCATATACATTTGGATGCTGCATTAAACAAATTCTTAAAGGGAAAATTTTTTTAAATAATAAATCAACTCCATAGCTGATTCCAAATGATCAAGGGCTTAGGACGTTCCAGTTCAGCCCATTGCAGTTTCCGCCAGAAGTGGGCACTCGTGCAACGTAAGCAATGACGCACATCCGAGTGAACGAGGCGGAGGGAAGTTAGCGAGTGAAGGGCATGTCAATTTTGGACTGGAACGCAGCCCTAGTCTTCTTCTTCTTCTTCTTCTTCTTCTTCTTCTTCGTCTTCTTCTTCTTCTTCTTCTTTGGGGTTTTACGGCAGCCGGCATCCAATAAGTTGCATTGCTGCCATCTATGGTACTAGCACCTAAGTGCACTATATCCTATTATACAATCCAGTATCTTTTAGAAAATTGAGAAGACACAGCTTTCACCTTGTGCTTGACCCTACTTCTAAAATATTTTTTAGAGATACTTCTTCGAAGCCGATTACTCACATTTCTCTGAGTAGATTTTGTCTTTGGTTGTCATACTTTCTACAAGAAATCAAAACATGTTGCACTGTCTCAGGTTCGACATGAACAGAAGCCACTCTGGTGTTTTCCTAAAATAAATAAAGTGCTCTTCAGAAACGTTTGACCAATCCTCATTTTAGAAATAATGACCTCTTCCTCACGTCTAATCTCTCCTCCTTTACAAACATTAACTGAATAAGTTACCTCTCCTGCCTGCCTTAGTTTTCTTGCTCCCAGAGCTGTTGCCATTTCTAAATTTTTCCTTGCCACACAATACTTTTACCCTCCGCTTTGGACAGATTTAAGTTGACATCTATTGTTTCCTTTTGAGCAGCTTCCTTGGCCAACCTATCAACCTTTTCATTTGTTGCAATACCTACATGAGCTGGGACCCATACAAATGATATTTCTACCCCTCTCCTTTTCACATCTCTAATTGCCAGAAGAATATCATATACAAGGTCTTGTCGACTCTTTGAGGTCCCTTTCCCCATACTATTAATAGCTGACACAGAGTCACTACATATCAACACTTTATGGTTCTGAATCTGCTCAGTCCATTGCACTGCCATCAGGATTGCATATAATTCCACTGAAAACACACTTAGGAAATTTGAGGTTCTCTTACAAACTTGGGCAATCCACTTCTGAACAAAAAAAGCTGCTCCTGTAGCACCTGTTTCCTGATCTTTTGAACCATCGGTAAAGATTAATATGTGCTCCTGATATCTTTCTATTATATGACACTGAAATTCATGCACCAAATCTGATTCAGGATTCTCTGACTTAATCCCAAGTATCTCTAAATCAGTCCTTGGGACCTCCAATTGCCATAAAGGAACTGATGGCCACAGTAATCCTGGACAAAAGTTATTATGTATAGACATTTCCTGGGCCAATGCCTCCCCTGTCCAGCCAAAACTTTGAAGACTTGTCATCTCTCTCTCCCAGCTTTCCTGAATTGTTGCTTTAACTGGGTGATCACACCTTTGACGCATCAAGTTGACCAAATAGTTAGCCTGAAGTAGCTGTCTTCTTAAACAGAGTGGCATTTCTCCTGTTTCTACCTGCAAGGAACACACTGGGGGAAGATCGCACAGCTCCTGTACATATTCTCAGTGCCTTAGCTTGAACTATATCTAATCCAGCTAAAACTGACTTGGCAGCAGATCCATAAACCAAACACCCATATTCAATTCTTGCTCTAATTAAATATACATAAATTTGCTTCAAAGTAGCTACATCTGCTCCCCATTCTGTTCCAGCAAGACATCTCATTAAATTCATTACCCTTTTACATTTGTCTACTACTTTTGAAACATGCTCCCTCCATGTAAGTCTTGTGTCAAAAAACACACCAAGAAATTTAAAACTTTTCACTCTTTCCAAATTCCTACCATATGACTTCAATTTTATACTTTCATCTATTTTCCTCCTAGTAAAAAACATAGCCTTAGTCTTCTCAATAGAGAATCTAAACCCCATTTCCTTCCCCAATCCTCCACTAGGGTTAGAGCTTCCTGCACCTTCTTTAGTGTATACTTTACATTTTCCCCCTTTTCCATAGGATACCATCGTCTGCAAATAATGACTTACCAATTCCTGGCTGAACTTTAGAAAAAACATCATTAATCATTATATTGAACAGCAATGGACTAATAACACTACATTGAGGTGTACCATTTTCTACAAAACAGCTTCTAGATTTTTCTGTCCATATTTTCACCTGAATACTTCTATTATTTAAAAAGTCCATTACCCAGTTAAACATATTTAGCCCAATTCCTAGCATATGCATCTTGATTAAAAGACCCTCTACCCATAGCATGTCATATGCTTTTTCGACATCTAAAAATACTGCCACAACAGAGTCTTTATTTATCTGTGCTTTTCTTATTTCATCCTCAAGGCATATGAGTGAATCAATAGTACTTCTCTCCTTTCTAAAGCCATTCTGATACCTAGCCATTAACCCCCTTTCTTCAATAAAGTGCATAAGCCTTCCATTCACCACCCTTTCCATTAACTTACCTAAATGAGAGGTTAAAGCTATTGGCCTATAATTTGCTGGATTACTAGCATCTTTTCCCGGTTTTCTTATTGGAACAATAATGGCCTCCTTCCATCCTGCAGGAATCTTTCCTTCCTCCCAGACTTTATTAAATACATTTAAAACATTCTTCATTCCCTTATAACTTAAATGTCTTAACATACTATAACAAATTCCATCTTTACCAGGAGCTGAATTCTTACACTTATCCAATGCATTTCTTAATTCTCTCAGTGTGAGAGGAACATTATATTTATCCTCTATTTTTTCTTTCTTTTGAATAACCTCAACAAATTGACTCCTTGTTTCTTCCCTACCCCTCCTTTCTTCTTCTGAAAGATTACTGGAGCTATGTACCTTACTCAGTGTGTTCACCATCATTTCTGCTTTCTCTTGGCTTGATATAGCCAACTGCTCTCCATCTGAAAAGAAGGGGTTGGATAATTCCACTCTCTTCTGTTACCTTCCATTTTCTTAATCATTCCCCATACATCATTTTTATTGATAGTACTTCCAATTGAGCTACAATAATCCCTCCAGTATGTTCTTTTCCTTCGCTTTATACTCCTTCTCACTACTGCCTGTGCTTTCTTGTATTCAATCAAATGTTGAAAGTTATTAGTTCTTTTTAATTTTCTAAAAACTCTGTTCCTTTCCCTAACTACATTTACATTTATTCATTTAGCTGACGCTTTTATCCAAAGCGACTTACAATTGCTATATGTCAGAGGTCGCACGCCTCTGGAGCAACTAGGAGTTAAGTGTCTTGCTCAGGGACACATTGGTGTATCACAGTGGATTCAAACCCGGGTCTCTCACACCAAAGGCATGTGTCTTATCCACTGCGCCATCACCACCCCAGTAACTACCTTTTCACATTCAACACTCCACCATGGAACTGCTTTTTTACTAGTTTTCCTGAACTTTTTGGCATTGTAGCCATTGCAGCCATATAAATACTCTGTCGCAACTCAATTTCATTTCTTTCAACATCATTTGTTTTTTGGACTGTAATATACATATACATATCACTTGTTTTCATAAAACACTTCCAGTCTGCCTTTTTGAAAATCCACCTTCCATGACCATCTTCTGTGCTCAACCTTACATCAACGTTCAGTTTACATATAATGGGGTTGTGGTCACTTCCAATAGTGCCTTCTCCATGCACTTCCCACTTACACTTTGGAGCCATTCTACTAGACAAGATTGTGATGTCTAATACTGTCTCTTTACCAGTTCTAATATCAATCCTAGTCCTTCTACAATCATTCAAACACACTAAGTTCCTATCATTCATCACCTCCTCAATCATCTGTCCATTTTTGTCTGTCTTTTCCCCTCCCCACAGTGTATCGTGGGCATTAAAATCTCCACACCATACAACATTATCTCTATCCTGGCCTTCTATTTCCTCTAGTTTATTTAACTCTAACTGTTTACAGGGGTTATAATAATTTATTATTACTATTTTCTTTTTATCTCCCCATACTTCCACTACCACATATTCTTGTTCCTTCCCTACACCCAACACCCTATAGGGTACCCCCTTCCTTACAAAGGTAGCACAAACCCCGCCACTTCCTTGCTCTCTGTCTCGTCTCGTGATGCCGATATAATTAAATAAAACAAAATCAAATCTAGGTTTTAACCATGTTTCCGGAATACATATTACATCAGGTTTTACACTTCTACTATCTATAAACTGTTTAAAATCTTGACCATTTGCCAACAGACTCCTTGCATTCCATTGGTAAATGATCATAATAAATACGATCATCCTTTACCTCCTTCCTGACTGGAGTGTACAGCAAGACATTCCCTTATTTCTTCCCATTTTAAGTCTAGCATGCCCAAATGCTGAATTGCTGCCTTTGCTATGATTTGAATCCTTTCAGTTTTGGATTTAACCTCAGCTGTTGCATTAATTACCCTTCCAATAAAGATAACCAAGTCCCTCTTTTCACAACTCGTGGAGGAAAACTCCGTCACCAAAAAGAAAAGAAAAAAACAAATAAAGGGTACACATTTTTACAAATCGAATGTATCGTCCTGTGGAATCATTGATTCACAGACAGCATACGAAGATGTTCAACTAATAAAGATCTTCATCGCTGGCAAAAATATGATGCATTTGCAGATTTGCTTTCACTAGACTGTAGGTCCACGGCCACCTCATCCAACGCTCTTGATGTTCTTAAATATTCCTGTTTACGACTCCGAGTCGAGTGTGAATTGAAAACGCTTCAGAAGATTCAGTGTGTAAAGGAAACTGAACAGATCATTCAAACTGATTCGCGAACCGACTTAGACAGATCCGCCAACTTGTTTGATGAAGTCTTTAAATCTAGATTTAAATCTACTCTTAAAAGTACAATTTCTCCCAAAAAATACTCAAGTAAATGTAAAAGTTAACGAAGTAAATGTAATGTATGTATATTATAGAGTATATATACTATCTTACTAAAGCATTATAGTCTGCTTTTAATAGTCCGCCTATAGAGAGAACTATATGCACACTTCATACGAATTAGCCTACATAAGCAGAGAGCAGCCCATTTCTGTTCATTTTTAATTGTTTTGTTTAAAAGTAGACATTTCAAGCTTTGAAATGAGTTGATTGACAGCCTTAAGATGCATCATTGGCATAGCCACCATCTGGTTACACGAACGTCTCACCGCATCAGAACCGAAAACATGGGGATAGACAACAATCGCACAACCTATTCATATTCTATAATAAAATCAACTAATCGAATATTCGAAAATCGTGACTCATCCCTAACTATATTACACACTAAATACACTTAAAGTTATGCTTTTCTACAATTTAATTACAACTAAAACATACTTAGTACAAAATTAGTTGTTCCAACAGCACTCTTCAAGTTAATTAATCATTAACACACTTGAACTATACTGAAATAGTCTGGCTGCAAGTATACTTTGCATATTATTATTTGTCACCAGGGAATTCTAGATCCGTCAAGATCAAAAATTGATCAATTACCTTTCTCGCTGAACAGTTCAAGTCCCCTTCGGATCAGTGATGTTGACATGATCAAGCTGATGAAAATAAATGTAGATAAACATAGAATACAATAAAGCGTCAGGTGTTTTCAAGATAACATGTGAATTCAACGTGTGCGCCACAACAACGAGTCGATCGGGAAACACAAGCTCCAGAAACAAAGTTCCGCCTGTATATTAAAGGGGTGGTAAAACAAATTTTTTTGAAGGCTTGATTGTGTTTGTGGGGTGCACTGTAACGTGTTCTGCTTCGTTTTTAAAAAATTGCATTAATTTTCATATATATTACCTTTAGTCTACACTGCTCTGTCCCTCCTTGTAAAAACGGTTCTGATGGTTTCCGGGTTCTATGAAGCCAGTCCCTGAAAAATAAGAAATGGGCTCAGATTGGTTAGCTGGCCCAGTTGTGTGTTGTGATTCGCTAACCGCCTAGTGCACGTTTTTCGGAAACGTCACGCCCCTTGCCTTTACCGGTAGTTTGTGCTTTGGCGTATTATAAACAATGGCGTCAATAAAACCAATCAGACCCAGAGAATGTTAGTGAAGATGTTCGAGCAGAACCTGTTCAAGAACGACTGTTAAACAACGTTAACAGCGATCTGGCCACTTACAAATCAGAGCGAATCACGGCTGTATCAGTGGCCTGGCTCCCTGGAAAGTAGACGGCTGGTATCAGTCAGGAGTGAGTATGGGTGTGGTTACGAGGAGAAAAGTGATCTTGACAGATGCCTCCAATCAAGCCTGGAGAAGCGCCTACATATAAACTGTCTAGAGATGAGAGCAGTCGCTCTATCGCTGAAAGTCTTTCTCCCATACTTAAAAGGCCACCATGTTCTGGTCCGGACGGACAACATGGCAGCGGTGTCCTATATAAATCGCCAGGGCGGTCTCAGGTCAAACAACCTGCACACCATGGCCAAAAATCTCATCTTGTGGGCTCAGCACAACCTGCGCTCCCTAAGGGCGGCGCATGTGCCAGGCATTCTGAACCAGGGTGCGGATATGTTATCCAGGGACAATGTTCCCCCAGGGGAACTGTCTCTTCACCCACAGACGGTTCAGCTAATATGGAGCATCTTCGCCTCAGAAGACAACGCTCATTGCCGAATATTTTTCTCAAAGAGCAGGGACGCGCTTGCCCACGATTGGCAGAGCCGCCCACTGTATGCATTCCCTCCGGTCACGATGTTACCACAGGTCATCGAATGGAACAGGGACCTTCATTTATATAGCGCTTTTAACAATATGGACTGTTTCAAAGCAGCTTTACAGTGATAATAGGAAATTAAAGTAATAGAGATTGTTTTGGCTTTACAGAGGCTCTAGAATAAAGTTATTGTCTAGCTAAAGTTAGTTTTGATTGATTCACGTCGCAACGATCATTAGTTATTTACTTGGGGGCTGCTAACACAACACCGTTTTAACAGAAAATTCTTTAATGCGATCCGGCCACTCATTTGCATAAAACAGTGCCTGGTGGCTCTGAGAATTAAAAAAAATGTTTTTATCGCTTCTGCGTAGCCACGTGAATCGGAATTATCCCTACAAAATTTTATCAGTACAGAGGAAAAGGTCTTCACAAGGAAGAGACTAGTTTACACTTCAGGACTGCGTTGTCGTTGTGTCCAGGCTCGGGTCCTTCATCAGATCTGGATACGGCCTGGATGCGGCGGACTGTGGTAAACCTCGGGATAAACAGAGAGACAACTATTAGCGTAGACGCCATCCTTCTTATGATGTACAAAGTTCATCAGGATTTATGGGAAGTGTTCCCAGTTCCGGCTGCTCTAAACTATGCAGCCTAACATTGAATTATAGAAGTCTGTAATGTGTTATGTGTATGCTAAGCCAAAGAGATGTGTTTTTAGTCTATATTTGAACTGACAGAGTGTGTCTGCTTCCCGGACAATTTAAGGAAGATTATTCCAAAGTTTTGGTGCTAAATAGGAAAAAGTTTCTACCGCCAGCAGTCAATTTTGATATTCTAGGTATTATCAACTGGCCAGAATTTTGAGATCGCAATAGACGTGAAGGACTATAATGCGTTAAGAGCTCGCACAAGTACTGGGGAGCTAAACCATTTAGTGCTTTGGAAGTAATCAGCAATATTTTAAAATGTATAGAATGTTTAATAAGGAGCCAATGCAGTGTTGACAGAACCGGGCTAATATGGTCATACTTCCTTGTTCTGGTAAGAACTCTAGCGGCTGCGTTTTGGACCAGCTATAGTTTGCTTATTAAGCTTGCAGGGCAACCACCCATAAGAGAAATACAATAATCTAGCCTTGATTCCAGGAACGCATGAACTAATTGTTCTGCATTTGTCATTGAGAGCATATGACGTAATTTAGATATATTTTTTAGATGGAAAAATGCAGTTTGACATATACTATTCACGTGACTTTCAAATGAAAGATTGCTATCAAAGAGCACACACACACACACACACACACAAACACACACACACACACACACACACACACACACACACACACACACACACACACACACACACACACACACACACACACACACACACACACACACACACACACACACACACACACACACTCACACACACACACCCAAGTTCCTAACCGACGACGAGGACTTGACAGAGCAGCCATCAAGTGTTAGACACGACAGTATTCTAGGTTATTACGTGAGGTTTTTTGTACAAAGTTTTTTGTACAATAATTAGAATCTCTGTTTTTTCAGAATTAAGTAGTAGGAAATTACCAGTCATCCAATTTTTTATATCAGCTATGCATTCTGTTAATTTGGTGAATTGGTAAGTTTCTTCAGGGCTTGAAGAAATATAGAGCTGAGTATCGTCAGCATAACAGTGAAAGCTGTGTGTGTGTGTGTGTGTGTGTGTGTGTGTGTGTGTGTGTGTGTGTGTGTGTGTGTGTGTGTGTGTGTGTGTGTGTGTGTGTGTGTGTGTGTTTGTGTGTGTGTGTGTGTGTGTAGGTAGCATGTACAGAGTGAACAGCAATGGTCCTAGTACTGAGCCTCGTGGTACCCCATACTGAACTTTTGATCGATAAGACATCTCTTCATTTACTGCTACAAACTGATAACGGTCAGATAATTATAATTTAAACCATGCTAATGCAATTCCACTAATGCCAATATAAATTTCGAGTCTATTTAAAAGAATTTTGTGGTCAATAGTATCAAACTCAGCACTAAGATCGAGTAGCACTAATAGAGATATACAACCACGATCAGATGATAAGAGCAAATCATTTGTGACTCTAATGAGAGCTGTCTCAGTACTATAATACGGTCTAAATCCTGACTGAAAATCCTTGCAGATACCATTTCTTTCTAAAAAGGAACATAGTTGTGAGGATACTGCCTTTTCTAGTATCTTTGACAGAAAAGGTAGATTTGAGATCGGCCTGTAATTGACTAATTCGCAGCAACGTTCCAAAGCGGCCAATAGGGCGTCTATGTTCTATGTATTTATTACGTCTATGCTCCAGCCATCCACTCCTCAGCAACACACAGGTAACTTAAATGATGTGTGGCTGCATCGGGGCCATCACAGAAACATACAACCAATATACCATAAGTGTAATTATATATATAATTTTTTTTTATTATTATTTTCTTTTGTTTAGGCTCATTACCTTTGGCTTATTCCAAATACTACAAATTGCATACTTTGTCTTCAATAACAAATGCACATTATTAGACAAATAAAACTTAGCTTGTGGCACCCCTCCTCCTCCGAGAAACCCCTCCTCCAAGAATACTAAATAAGGGGGGCGATGCAATTTTATATTGCTTTGGAGAAGAGTTGTTGTGGTGTAGTAGGCTGGAGTGTTGTTGCCGTAATGCCGTCGAAACGCTGTTATTTTCATCCGGATTGCAGGTCCACTTTGTTCAGCCTTCCTAGGGACCAATGGTTAAAATTTATTTTTAACTTGGTCCCTCATAATTATTACCCAAGTCTCGCTCTCTGTGCTGCAGATGTTACGGAGGAAAGCTTCCACAATCCTTGCGAGTTCAATGCAGGATTGGCACAACGGCTTGTCCTGAAAGATGGAGCAGTTCCAACTGTAAGAACAGAAGCTGTTGTTTACGGGCCACAACCTATAAGTATGATTATTTTTCGTTGATGTGTTTTCCTGTAATAGTTTGTATTGTTAATTGCACGTTATAGCAAGGAAGTAAACAAATGACGACGCTGTTTGGCTCCGCAAACCAGTTTGTTAAATGCTCATTCATACTTAACGTTATCCAACAAACTCCTAACGTTACAAACTTTTTTTTTATCTCAACAGCGAACTTGGAATTAGTGTAAATTATTTTACAAATAACAAAATTTTATGTATTGTTTATCTACATGCTTGTTTATCTACAGGCATGCTAAACATGGTTCTGTGTTTGATTTGGCTACTGTAGTAAAGCCAATGTTTAGTGTTCGTTTTGGGTTAACAGTTCTGTCGACAGGTATTTGGCTACAATCGTTCTAAAAATACAAAAGTAACGGTGGCATACAGTCAGAAACGATCACTAGATCCGCAGTCTTTACTCAAAAAAATCCCTTTAAGGACTAGTATAATTTGTTAGAACGATTATATAAAAATCTTGTTCATGAAGCTTATTTTTTGTAACACTATAAGTTGATAATTAGTAGCTACAATTAAATAACAGCGTATCTAACAAAAAATGAGACGACGACAACAACAACAACAAAAAAACTTTCTGAAACGTCGTTTAACATCCGTTCTTGAACAGGTTCTGCTCGATCATCTTCACTAACATTCTCTGAGTCCAACGCCATTGTTTATAATACACCAAAGCACAAACTACCGGTAAAAGTACAGGGCGTTTCCGAAAAACGTGCACTAGGCAATTAGCGAATCACAACACACTGGGCCAGCTAACCAATCTGAACCCATTGTGTATTTTTGAGGGACTGGCTTCATAGAACCCGGAAACCATCAGACCGTGTTTACAAGGAGGGACAGAGCAGTGTAGAATAAAGGTAAAATATATGAAAAATAATGAATTTTTTAAAAAACGAAGCATAAACACGTGTTACAGTGCACCCCACAAACACAATCAAGCCTTCAAAAAAAATGTGTTTTACCACCCCTTTAAAGTGCGCTATGTCAAGGTGAGAACCGAAAAGCCAACTGAAAGCATACAAATGAGAAGCAGTGAAAAATAGAAATAAGGAATTTAAACTAGTTAAAATAACTCATAATTTTCAACATTTGATTCAATACAAGCAAGCACAGGCTGTAGTAAGAAGGACAATAAGACAGGCAAAAAGATTAAAATGGAGGGTGTTAAAAATCCCAATTAGTCACTCTATTGGGAGACACGCCCACCTCTGGGAACTCTCTTCACATGAGGATAATTACCAATCAACATCACTAATGTGTCTCTCTTTGTGCTGACTGTTTGCTCCTCTGCTTGCTGCATGTGTTTGCTGCGTCTATGACTTTGTAAGTTTATTTAAATCCTTTGTATTGATATTAATTTGATAACTGTTGATTTGTTTAGTTTGGTTAAAGATTTTCTTTATGGTTATGTGAATGTATACTTATTATTATTATTATGATTTGTATCAGTAAAGTTAACTTTGTTTGATTGTAGACTCCAGCAATATGCAGCAATTGTAAAGCCATATTAAGGAAATGGGATAATGAAGAAAGAAAGCAAATGGCAATAAATCAATTGAGAATTAACTCCTGGACTCATTCCTGTGTTCTAATTGACACACCATTCTGGTAGCACTCATCCTTAACCAGCCACATATCGAATTATAGACATGGTCCTACGAGCCGGAGAGGCTGCTGGAATGGAGTCAGAAGATAACCCTGGGAAGCTGAAGGGTTCAACTAGGCATGTGAGGCCTCCTGTGTGGCATCAGGATTATGAAATGGTACATCCCCACTCTTCTGCTACAAATGTTCGAGGTCAATTACAAGGAGGAGTAAATCCAGAAACCCTGCTACCACCTTGAAACACTGATGTGAAGTTTCTAACCGAGGAGGTCAAACAGATGAAAGGCATGTTGATGAATTTGGGAGAAATTATGAAGAATATGCAGGACCAAGGTGAATGTTCTTCCTTTAATTCTGATTCACAAAGCTTGCGTGCTGCATCTCCTGAGAGACGGGCAGTAGAGAGAGATCCATCAGTGGACTTTAGGACATCCCTTGAGCAGGAGCTAGGAGAATGTCTGCGTCAACATTCGGGAAAGAGACAAAGCCTGCCTCCCACCTCACCATCAAGGTTGAGTAGACAAGGCACTCTTCCATCTCCACCGGCCTCTATGATTCCCACACCCTCTGCCCGATTTAGTAGAGAACCCCCGGACATGCATGCAGGTCTAAATTTTCATGCACATCCTGAGCCACCAGTTCCTTGTCAGAGGAACTCAACTTTAAGACACCCAATGAATGTGAATCCGATTCCATATTCCCTGAATCAGCCACGAGGTGTTAATCAAGACTTATCTCAAATCTATGATTTTGGTCATCCAGGACTTCATCCTAGTGACCCTCAGTTAGCGAGGAGTGATGCCCTCCAATATAGTCAAATGCCAGGGAATGCTTTCTACTTTCCAGGCCCTTTATGCCTTCCATGGATGCCAGCTGCCAATGTCAACTTACCCAGCTTATGTTCAAAACGGTGGAGTATTCAGGCCTCTGTATTTCCCTTATCCTTTCCCTGATCTGCCATACGCCCTACCTGTCCATCCAGAGTATGGAGCTCCAATAGCTGCCGCACGTCAATCTCCTCAGGCTCCCCCCGGGCCTGTACCAGCCTCACCGATTAGAGTGACAGCTCCTGCTTCTAACCCCATAGTCATGCCTGCTTGTAGTTCTCACCATTTGTCTCTGGGCCCAGCACTAGTTGATCCTGATAGGCATCTAGAAGAGTATGCCGTCAGTCATCCTAGAAATTTTCAGTGCCATTCTGTTGCTGATATGATTCCCACAGTCTCGGCGTCCCAGTTTCATGAAGCACCTACTGATCGGGTGCATTCTTCCCGTAGGGTTCATTCTACGACAGCTGCTCACTCCTGTCTTCCAGCCCAGTCATCAGTTCCTGTGTCTTACACGTCAGTGCCCCATGCTCAGCTCGGAAGGTCAGCATACGAGAGGCCTTCATTTCCGTTTTTTAGGAGAGAAGACCCTCATGAGTTTGCAAAGTTAAATATGGCTTCAGAGAACTTATTGCCACTTGTATATTGTACTTATTGCCACAGTATAAATATCATATTCTTCTTGATCACTTGAAATTGGATTCAGCCCGTCATCTTGCCCTTGCTTATGCTCATCATCCAAAGCCTTACACTACTTCTTTAAAAGCTCTTCAGAAGAGGTACGGCCAATTACACCATCTGGTGTTAAGAGAAATTGCTTCTGTCCAGAACCTTCCAACTATTCGCTCTGGAGATTCTTGAGGATTCAGTCAGTTTGCCGTACGTATTAGAGCTTTGGTAGGCATGCTTCAGTCTTGGGGCCATGACGAAGGTGCAAAGGAGCTGGCCTGTGCGTCCCATGTCCATCAGCTGCTTAGTAAGCTCCCCGCTGACCAGGTTGCCAGTTTTGCCAGACAAACCCGACTATTAAGACCAGATGTGCCAGCTGTTCAAGTGAGTGAGTCATTACGGAGGGTCACAGGACCACTGGCCAGAGATAATTCCACCGCCACTTTCTTTCAGGGTGTAAGTCAGGAAGAGAGTGCTAGAGATCACATCCAGAATCAAAGCACTAATCCTCGTGTGAAATCCTCCACTGAATCTGCAATCCCATCCTGTGCTTTCTGTAACAGTCAAGCTCACCATCTTAATCGGTGTCCTGAATTTCAGAAATTTGAAGCAGCAGCCAAGGAAAAGTGGATTATGGACAACGGTCGCTGCTAGAGGTGTGGACGTTCTCATCGTTCATCTAACTGCAATTTAAAGAAAGGGTGCCCCCAATGCAAAGTTCGGCATTTAGGAATCCTGCATGAAGTGAATACCCGTAAAAGTGAGCAACAAATTCTTTTTCTGAGTAGGTCCAGTGGATTTAATTCTGTATTCCTGAAGGTGGTAAGAGTTGTCTTGACTCATAACGGGAAATCTCAGGAGACCTATGCTATTCTGGACGAAGGTTCAGAAAGAACCATGCTCCTGTCATCTGCTGCGGGGAGTTTAGGCCTCCATGGGGCGGCTGAGACCTTAATCTTGCGCACAATCAGGCAAGATACAGAGAAAATTGTGGGTGCTACAGTGTCATTTTCAATCTCATCAGCTTCCCAACAGCAGAGGAAATATGAAATCAAAGATGCTTTCACTGCTAAGCAACTAGATCTACCTGAGCAGACTTACCCTATCACCACTCTGCAGAGACATTATCAGCACCTCCAAGGCCTGCCATTGCAGGAGTTCCATAAGATCAAACCATTGCTGTTGGTGGGTGCAGACCATTCTCATCTCTTGTGCTCTACGGAATGTGTGAGATTTGGCCCCCCTGGAAGTCCAGTTGCCCTTCATTGCTTAGGATGGACGTTGCACGGTCCGACCTCTCTGGTGCAGGAATCCAGCTCTGATACCCAGTGTTTTTTTCTCACTTCGCTTGACAAAGACCAGTTACAGAGGGATGTGGAACGATTGTGGCAGAATGACATATTTCCATATTCTAAGAATCCTAAAGCTGTTACCAGGTCCAAGCAGGGTCAGCAAGCCTTTAAGCGCCATGAGATTAATGGAATACAGAGATATGCCACTCCTTTGCTCAGAGTCAAAAATGCCCCCTTATTGCAGACGCCTCCTGAAGTAGCCCTGCCAACTTCATGTTACATTGAGCGGCAGTTGTCCAAGAATCCAGAGCGTGCAGTCACCTATGAGCAGGAGATCCAAAAACTCATTGATGCTGGATATGTTAAGAAATTGAATTCATGGGAAGTGGGAGAAAGTCATGAGTCCTGGTATATAGCACATCATTTAGTGGAGAACACCGTGGCAAACATTGCCTTGTGTTCAATTGTTCTTACCAGTACCAGAGTGAAACCCTTAATGCTTACCTGTTGCCAGGTCCAACGTTATGCCCTTCCTTGCTTGGAGTCCTCATCCGTTTCCGAGAGCATTAGGTTGCCTCAGGAGCATCAGAATCAGTGGGCGGCCGACTCCGTCAGAGTGAGGATCGTGAGCCTGATATTTTACATCCAACTGTTTTGGACCCCAAGAATCATATTACCTCATCTTCGACATCATCTTGGAAATTGATTCCTTGCACCACCCTGGGCCACAACGAGTGTTTGCCCATCTTCGGCGGAAATACTGGGTCTTACGTGGCCGTCAAGCTGTTAAGAGGGTTCAGCAAACATGTGTAGATTGTATGAAATGGAAAAGCTCTTCCACTGTTCCTCGCATGGCTGACTTGCCTGCCTCTAAACTCCGTCTCCAAAAGCCCCCCTTCTGGTCAACTGGTATTGACTGTTTTGGCCCTTTCACCATCGAGATAGGCCAAAGGCATGAGAAGAGATGGGGCATTATTTTTTATCAGACTAACGGATGTGTCCATCTTGAGCTCCTGTCTAGTCTCGACACTGACCATTTCCTCCTAGCCTTTCGGCAATTCATAGCCCAGAGAGAACGCCCTTATGAACTCCTATCCGACCAGGACACGAATTTCCGAGGTGGCGAAATGGAGCTCAGAGAAGCCTACGCTCTACTTGCTCCTACACTTCAAGAGAAACTGGTACAACAGCAGATCAAGTTCTCATTCAAACTGCCACTTGGTCCTCACTTTGGAGGAACGTGGGAACGTGAGGTGAGGTCTATTAAAAATGCCTTGCGTGTCACTTTGGGAACTCAAGTTGTGACCGAGGAAGTCCTCTACACTGTAATTATAGAAGTTGAAGAGATAATGAATTTAAAACCCCTTGGCTACGTGTCATCAAACATCTTGGACACGGATGCCATAACACCAAATACTCTTCTGATGGGGCGGCGAGATGCGTCCCTTCCACAAGGAATGTATGCTGACTCTGTGTCTCCACTTCCCATGGGTCAAGAGCTCAGTCAAATCCTTGCTGACAGGTTTTGGGTTAGCTTCATCAAGTATTACCTCCCAAGCCTTCAGTCCCGTCAGAAGTGGAAAACGGGTGGTTCCTCTCTCTCGCCTTCTGCTGTGGTCATGGTGATGGATTCCCAGCTCCCTCGTAGTTCCTGGCCTATAGGGACAGTCTCTAAGGTCCTGCCCAGTACTGATGGCTGTATTCGAGTTGCTGAGATCGTCATAAATGGCAAACAATTTATCCATCCAGTTAGCCGATTAATTATCATATTTTGGGGCGGCTGTTAAAAATCCCAATTAGTCACTCTATTGGGAGACACGCCCACCTCTGGGAACTCTCTTCACCTGAGGATAATTACCAATCAACATCACTAGTGTGTCTCTCTTTGTGCTGACTGTTTGCTCCTCTGCTTGCTGCATGTGTTTGCTGCGTCTGTGACTTTGTAAGTTTATTTAAATCCTTTGTATTGATATTAATTTGATAACTGTTGATTTGTTTAGTTTGGTTAAAGATTTTCTTTATGGTTATGTGAATTTATTATTATAATTTTTATTATTATTATTATTATTTTTTGTATCAGTAAAGTTAACTTTGTTTGATTGTAGACACCAGCAATATGCAGCAATTGTAAAGCCATATTAAGGAAATGGGATTATGAAGAAAGAAAGCAAATGGCAATAAATTAATTGAGAATTAACTCCTGGACTCATTCCTGTTTTCTAATCGACACACCATTCTGGTATCACTCATCCTTAACCAGCCACATATCGAATTATAGACAGAGGGAGTATTGTGATTCTATTGGAAACAAAACTCAGGTTGGGGAAGTGTGGGGGATGATAAAAAAGATGGGGGGAGACAGGAGGGATGGAGTTATCTGTTTTTTTTTTAGGGAAATAAGACAGCAATAACAAATAGGGAAAAGGCAGAGTTATTGGAAAAAACGTTTAAGATACATGACTCAAATATTTTGCAGGAAGAAGGTAGAAGAGGTAGAGAGTATGCGAAATCTGAAAATATGGAGGCTTTGGGTAGGAAAAGTAGTGTGGAGGATGGACAGAATGTCCCCTTTAGAATAGGAGGGTTGAAAAGGGCAACTTTTTTCAACTCTCCTATATGGGACGTCAATTGCATTGACGTCCCATATCTGTAAGATAATGGAACGTATGGTGAATGTGAGATTAATATACTTCTTGGAGAAAAGAAAAATGGTGGCTTCATATCAAAGTGGTTTCAGGAAGGGAAGGAGTACTATGGATTCAGTGATTAGGCTAGAAGATGAAATAAGGAAAGCTCAAATAAATAAAGAGACAATGGTTGCAGTATTTTTCGACGTGGAAAAGGCATATGATATGTTATGGAAGGAAGGATTGCTAATTTAACTGAATCTAATGGGTGTTGGAGGGAGAATATTTAATTGGATCATGGACTTTTTAAATGAAAGAACTACTGTATTCAGGTGAAGATAGGAGCAGAATTATCAAGTCAATATATGGTAGAGAAGGGGACACCTCAGGGGAGTGTAATAAGTCCAACTTTATGTTCCATTATGATAAATGATGTATTTGTAAACATTCCAACTGATATGGGGAGATCATTGTTTGCAGATGATGGAGGATTGTGGAAAAGAGGGAGAAATGTGGAATATGTAATTAAAAAAATGCAAGATGGAATTAATCAAGTCGAGAAGTGGGGGACAGAATGGGGATTTAAGTTTTCAGTGGAAAAAAAAAAGTTATGTTCTGCACAAGAAAGAAAGTCAGGGAATGGTATTTGAAATAGTATGGGAATAAGTTAGAGAGTTGAAAGTTTTTGTTTTTTGGGAGTATATTATGAGTGGAGATTAACATGGAGGGAGCATATTAGATATGTAATTGATAAGTGTAAAAAAGTTATAAATGTCATGAGGTGTCTTACAGGATTGGGGTGGGGTGCGGATGTAGCATCGTTAAAATACATATAAGATCAAGGATAGCCTATGGAAGTATTGTATATGGTTCAGCAGCCAAATCTGTGTTGGCAGATCTGGATGTTATACAAGCTCGGGCTTTAAGATTGTGTGGAGGAGCGGCTAGAACTTCCCCAGTATGTGCTCTCCAAGTTGAAGCAGGTGAAATGCCATTGTGGTTGAGGAGAAAGCAGCTACAGGCTAATTATTGGATTAATTTAAGAGGGCATGGAGATAGTCATCCAGCAAAAAAGGTGCTGCAGACATGCTGGGAGAAGGAGACAAAACAAAAGACAAGTTTTGGGTGGACAGGGGATCAAATGGCAAAAGATACAGGGGTTTATGGTAAAGAGTTTTGTGCAAGTGTGGTGTGGCCTATCAGACCTATATGGGAATTAGAAATACCATGTGTAGATTTAGAGTTACTTAAGATTAAACGTAATAATAAGAATGCTGATTTATAGTTATAAGGAATGTAAGTATAGGAAGAGTATTCAGATTTTTACAGATGGGTCAAAGGGCATGCAAACAGAGGCAACAGGGTCTGAAGTCGTTATTCCTAGATATAAGGTGGAAATTAGTAAAAGAACATCAGATTATCTGAGTGTGTTTGCAGTTGAAATGTTTGCCATATTGATGGCGTTGGAATGGACGGAACAAAGTAGGGATAAAGAAATATTAATATGTAGTGACTGTATCAGCTTTAGTAAGTATGAAGACAGGTGCAACTAGAAGTCATCTGGACCTGCTCTATGGAGTTTTATTCATGATCTCAAGAATAAATAAGCAGGGGGAAAATGTCATATTTATGTGGGTCCCTGCACACTTGGGAATTCAGGGAAATGAGAAAGCAGATAAAGTGGCAAAAGAATCAGTTAAAAAAGGAGATGTGGAAGTCAATATTAAATTATCAAAATCACAGGGGAAATGTATAGTGTGGAGGAGTGTAAATCAACAAAGTTGGGATAATGCAACAAAAGGGAGACATTTGTATGAAATTCAAAGACAAGTAGGTATATCAAGGAGTAGGTGTCACGGTTCAGAAATCCTATGTCTCCTTTTTGTCTCGTGTTTCTGTTGTTGTGTGTGTGTGTGTGTGTGTGTGTGTGTACTGATTAGGTGGGCGTGCCCACTCATTAACATCATCAACGATCACTCATCACTCCCGTCAACAGCTGCAGCTCATCTCATCATGTGTATATATACTCATCACTTTCTCATCTACTTTGTCAGATCGTTGTTTGTGGTTTCCCGGTGTTGTGTTCCAGTCTATGTCTCGAGTCTTGTACCTTCCTGTTCATGTTCTTGTGGATTTCGTTTGGATTATTTCTCGTCACTGGATTCTCTCACCACACCGCTGCACTGTCTTCACCAGTTTCATCTGACCATCGGGGTCCCTGCGCCACTAACCTGTCATCTCTGGACTTACCACCATCTACTTCATTTATAATAAACTGTTTCACTCTTCACTTCCTGTGCTTATTACCCTGACAGTAGGGGAGCAAAGAGAAAAGAGCAGGTGATAATAAGTAGGTTGAGAATTGGGCATAGTAATCTTAATAGCACACTTTTAATAATAGGAAAACATCCTACAGGAATGTGTGAACAATGTCAGGAGGATGACACAGTAGAATAAGTTCTTACAAAGTGCAGGAAATTTAATCAGGAAAGACAAGAAATGATAAAACAGTTTAAAAATATATGAAAGGTAGATAATACAGTAAAAGGTTTATTGGAGTATGGAGAGAGTGTGGAGGGTAGGAAAAGGTTATTTGGTTTTTTGAGGGGGACTGGTTTAGATAGGCGGATTTAGTATGAGTAAAAATTAAGGGTAGTTAAAGCCTGAAGATGGCAGTAATGCAACTAAATGGATGCCAGCTGCCGTAAACATCTAAAGAAGAAGAAGAAGACGGAGGAGTAGAAACCGGGAAGGAAGGTGTCTTTTCACTTACCTGGGCGGCGGTGACCTAGGCATCATCGGGTAGGACGCTGTGCCATTGCTGGAGCGGATGCAGGAGAGTGTAACTTACAGTTCTCTACGGCCCAGTCCCAATTCGCCCTACTTATACTACGACCTAAAAGTATGTACTCTTTTTGTGAAGAAAAAGTACATACTTTTGAATGTGTAGCAAAAGAGTAGGCAAGCTTTGGGACATGCTACTTCATCATCTTTAACGGACAGCTCTGTCGCCCTGTCAATCATCTTGTCGCAGTTAAAATCCTCCATTCAATCTAATTTTATTTCCTACCGTTTCGGAGAGCACGTTCATCCGCCAGCCGTGGGTCTTTCGTGCCGAGACTATATGCCGGAAATAGTAGACCATCCGGGTATCTTTGGAACACTCATTTCAACATACTACGATTTGGGACGTACTAATTCTATTTTTGAATACTATTTAGGACGGATAGTATGCGAATTGGGACTGGGCCTTAGTCTTCAGAGCGGAGCGTTCAAAACCACGAGCTGGGTCAACGATCGTCTGGATCTATCGAAGCTATCGCTGTTTCAGTTTACAACAAACATTATTTCATCATTGCTGAAAGTTGTGGTTTTGCTGGATATTGCTGGTCTTTCCCCAAAACACTCATACAATACACCTCTGCAATTTCCACACAGGCCCTTTATCGCGGTTCCTCTTAAAAAAAGCAGTGCGAGTAACATTTTTCTTTTATTTAATTTTATTTACTCTGTTTATTTTGTCATTGTTGTTGTTGTTGTTCTCCCTTACCCAAAATAAAGAGTTTTTTCCCCTCTGCAAAGAAAAGTCTGATCTTGTTCATGGAGGTATGAAGTCTCGAATATGTGGTTTTTGAATGAAATGTAAATTTATGCTGCATTGACTGTACTTAAAAGAATGGTTATATTGCTGAGGTTTTTGTTTGTTTGTTGAGAACCAAGAGTGAGAATTTTAAAGTGTTTTTTATTTTTCTTGTATGAAATACACAAACATTTCTAAACTGAATCCCATGTAATTTGTGATTATTTCTTTGAAATCGAGTTGATATATGTAACTGGTGGTATTTATCCTATCTGGGTTATTTATCTTAAAATATCGACAGGGTTACTCCTGTCTGGCGCCCGAATTTGTTAACTTAAATCTACACAAAACCATTTGATGATTTTCTTGAATTTATTATCAGGTCACCACCGATAGAAGCTATACTTTGTACAAAATGCTATTGTATACTATAATGTATTTTGAAATTACTTTCAATGCATTGTTACAATGATAATTTCCAGTACACAGTTAAAATAGCCTATACCTTTTTATGCAAATAAGTACGCTTTTAAAAAATAAACAAAATCTTCACTTCAAGTATATTTTTCTAGAAATATATTTTTCTAAAATATACAAAGTACAATTATTGTTAATCATTGTGTTAAAGGTGTCACGCTAAGCTCTGTCCAGCAGAGGGAGACTGAGCGCACAAGATCTTCCACATCTTCCTCCTAATTCACTGCTCAATATCAGTCTATGCTCAATATTGCTTCAATGAAATCACCTGTGCCTAGCTAGTTAGAGTGTTAACAGGTGTTATTTGCATGTATCTTTGCTCAATCTTGAAGGTCTAGCCTAGCCTATGCTTTTGTGTTTTCCCGTTTTGTCTAACCTGGAAGACTTTTGCTCAGACCTTTTGACCAGCTTCGCTTGTAATTATTGTTTAATATTATTGGACTCTTTTGCCTGCATCATCCAGTGTGGATTTGTATCTTGCTAAACCCAGCACTTATGCTGGATCCTTTGTTCACGCTCAGGAAAGAAAACTAATTAAGACTACCTGTTTTTTCTTTCTAAACCTGCCTCTTGTGATTATCTGCCAATTAGGTCCACACTGCCCAGAAGAACAGTGGTTATAACCTTGGATTACCAGCAACACACTCAAGGTTCGATTCCCAGACCTGACAGCAGGTTGTATTGTGAAAATAGGTAAAAGCATGATGCTAATATATTTTATTATATATTTTTTGTTCATATATTTGCAATGTACTTTTGAAAATGGAATATATTTAAAATACGATAAAATGTACTTTTTTTTCACTAGGGGTGCGACGAGCTCAGACAGGAAACAAAGGAATTGGGGTTAAATTAAATAGATAATACATATAAGTGATTTGTATATATATATATATATTAGATAGCTAAGAGAGGTTGGCAAATAGGTCATTCCTACTTTAAATGATTATCCCTGCTCGTATGATCAGATTATTTATGGATTGGGGAAAGAATACACATGAAATTCAATCAAACAGCAATTCAATTTCAGGATAAAGTTTGTAGGCCTACTAATATTTGACACTTGCAAACATACAGCATAAGAATACACGGCTACACGAGAGTATGCATGAGAGACCCAACAATTCGTTCACCATGATTAGACAATATACAATAAATACATTTAACACCACACCCATCCGGTCACGCCTCAGATCCCTTCTGACTGCAGTTTATCTCTCATGTCCAACAGTTTTCTCAGACCGGCCTGAATCTGGCCTGCCACCTCACAGATCTGCTGTGCGAGTGTGCTACGCATGCCGAGTGCGAAGCCCTGAATCACACCGGAGGATCTGTGCATCACACTGAGAGCCCCCGACGTCCCGCCTGCGATCTCGACTAGCCTCACGATCTGTGCAGATTTCACCCTCACACCTTTCAGTTTCTCCATCTCTGAGTTGATATCTTTCAAGTAAACTTCAATGTCGTTCATCTCTCTTTGGTAGTACTCTTTCAAGATCGATTCAACATTTTTCCGGACCTGATTAGTTTTGACTTTCTTGGTGATGTCGGCCGATGCGCCGGTGACCCTGTAGGCGACCCCGAGTGTGGCGACCGCTAGAGACGCGCCCATAGTCACGGGAGCTAGCAGGACTCCGGCTACGACTGCCACTACGACCATAGCTCCGATCGTTCCTCCGGTGATCCTGTGTGTTTTATCCAGTCGTGAAACAAAGCGCTTAAGAGCATTTTTAAAACGTTCCTCTCAGTCCATGTCGGCCTGCAAAGAAAAAAGTGAGATAAATGAAGCCTGGATCACAAAACCAGTCACGAGTCGCACGGGTCTATCTGTGGCAATAACCAACAATACATTGTACGGGTCAAAATTATTGATTTTTCTTTTATGCCAAAAATCATTAGGATATTAAGTAAAGATCATGTTCCGTGAAGATATTTAGTACATTTCCTACCATAAATATATATGAAAACATTATTTTTGTGAGAGAATGCAGCACAATCGTAAACATAAATGCACAACTTTAAAGGCAATTTTCTCAATGTTTCGATTTTTTTGCACTCACAGATTCCAGATTTTCAAATAGTCTCGGCCAAATATTGTCCTATCCTGACAAACCATACATCAATGGAAAGATTATTTATTCAGCTTTGTAGAAATCTCCATTTCAAAAATGTCTAAATTATAAATTTCTTGCGGTCCAGGGTCACATATAAAGAATCGGTAACACTTTTGAATACTGTTACTTTATTAATGAATAACTACACAGGAACAAATGAGTAACACACTATTAACTAACACGAAACTCTGATTAACGAATGAGTTACAGTATTTGTGCTCAGTTGAACGTGGTAGTTCACTAGCTAATCAATAACTATTTTTATACCTCACAGAAGGATAAGAACTACAGCTTCATAATTCATATTAATGATGCATAATGTATAATATAAGGTAATGGTAACCCATTAGTAATAAATCAAGTATTAATAATAATAATTTGGAAGTGAAAAACATAATCATTGTAAGCTTTGGAGGTTTTTGTAAGGTCTTGGATAGCAATGACTGTTCCCCCTAGTGGAAAACAAGTATACTTTTATGTACTATTTGAAATATATTCCCTTTTTCAAAAGTACACTGCAAATATACTAACAAAAATTTTACTATCTTTGAATATATTAAAAGTATATTAGCATCATGCTTTTACCTATTTTCACAATACAACTTTTAACACACTTTAAAATAATTGTACTGTAGTATATTTTAGAAAAATATAATTTAAGTGAAAATTCAGTTTATTTGCACTTTATTAATAATTAATTAAAAACAAGCATACTTTTAACATTTCTAAAAAGTGCACTATACGTACATTAGTATTAAAGATATGCTTACTTATACTTTTAAGAAATATGCTAAAAACAAGCATACTTTTAGTGCCCCGAAATCGCGAGATGTCGAGGAAAACATTCCACTGTAATTTAAATTAATTAGAGACATATAATTTGGTAATTAAAACAAAGTATTGAACATTTTATTGCTGCAAAGATGATATGGATGATGAGGCCTTTTTTGTACAACATTTGCAATAGTTTTAACACTTAATATTCACTTAATCTTAACACTTTATCACTTAGAGGTGCAATGTGTAATATTTCTGAGGATCTATTGACAGAAATGCGATATAAGATCCATAACTATGTTTTCAGTGGTGTATAAAGACCTTGCATAATGAACCGTTGTTTTTATTAGCTTAGAATGAGACATTTATATCTCCATAACCGCGGGCTCCCCCTTCTATGGAGGTCGACCTACAGTGGCCCTAAACGGACAAACGCTTTTCGTTACTATGTTGCTCTTCGTGCAAGGAAGCAAGCTTAGTTCAGTGGAATAAAACACTGACACAATGATGAACAAGTAACAATAATATTCACAATAACATATAGTTTTACCGAATAATTAAGTAAACATAATTTATTAATTTATCCTTGTAAAGAAACCTCATTGCTGAACTGGCTACTCTCTCCTGTCTCAGACGATGACATATTTTCCTGTCGGCCATTGTAACTTTTGTTAGTAGCAATTCGTAACCTCAACACTAGATGCCGCTAAAACTTACACACTGCACCTTTAAATAGACGTAATCACTTAATTAGAAGGGTCACAATTTTAGCACCTAAAAACGCGTAGAAAACGCCAGGCTTTTTCCAAAGCGCTATACGGCCATCAGCTCCGCTCTCCGTGACAGCAAGGAAAACGCTTGCGGCATTCTGAAAAGTTGAGATGTTTTTATCTCGATGCGGCGCGGACGCGCTTGGAAAAAACAAGCACGTCGCACCGCGACCGCGTCGCTTCCATTATGAGCGCGCATACCGCGTGCCTACATTTCAAATAACGAACTTGAGCGCGCAAAAGACGCGATATGTGAACAGGCCCTAACCCCTTAAATCCACTGGATCCGTCTACGGCGCGGAACGTCAGCCGGAGCTAATCGCGGCCATTATAGTCAATGCTCTTAAGTCCACCAGCTGCGGACGCAGCGCGTCTCAGAAGCGTCCCAGAAGCGTCTCTCCGCTCCGCTCTGCAGAGAATAGGTAGCAGGGCTATTTTCGCCGCTTGCCGTGTCAAACATCGTACCGGGCAGGAAGTCAGACACAGAAGGGCATAGAGGATCCGGTCGATTTTCAAAATAAAACACCTTGTAGAAGCACAAAGAGGAAAATTGAGGAAAAAAAAAAATAAGGTAGCACAACTGTCCGCTCCTGAGCCAAAAGAGGACAAATGAACAACAAATAAACAAAGCTCCGATTCTGAGGAAAAATGAAGAAGTCACCAACGCTCCGCTGCTGAAACGCGTCTGAGACGCTTCCAGTGAACTTTGATGCCGAGCTAGGGACGCATCAAAAACGTGTCGCTGACGTTCCGCCGGATCCAGTGGATTTTAGGGGTTAATCTCGATGCGGCGCGGACGCGCTTGGAAAAAACGAGCGTGTCGCACCGCGACCGCGTCACTTCCATTATGAGCGCGCATACCGCGTGCCAAAAAGATGTCCTGACCTGAGCAAATTTACTGAATCAACCAACTCACATCTGACATAATTGCTCTATTTTTTCCCTCTTTTTGAAAAGTTTTTCTTTTGCTATTTGAGCAAATGGGAACATGCTAATGCTAAGCAACTAGTCGTAACCTTCTAAAGATCCGTTCAAACCAAGGACGATAACTATAACGACAAAGATATAGTTTTCTAAATATAAAAGAATAGTCCACACCACAGAAATAACGCCACAGAAGATATTGTCGGAATCACTTTCAAGACAATTTTTTCCCCAGCTAATGAATGATAAACACAATGAGAGCCAATCATAATCCTTTTTAAAGGGGTCATATAATGGTACATGCACTTTAAAAAAATTGATTGTACTGAAATGTGTGTTGGCAGTGCCTGTAGGCTACACAACCATCATATACTGATAAAAATCCATCCAGTGTTTTTTTAATCTCCTTATACGTTTCCCCTGCCTCAAATTGAGCCATTCGATTTTGTGACGTCACTAAATCGACGCCCCTCCCACGATTGCAGCGTTTCTATGGTTTCAACACAGACCCGCCCTGAGCAAGCTGTCATCGACTCCGCTATTGTTGATACACTGGAGCAGAATGGCGTCTAAGCGATTGTGGTGTTCTGTTCTTGGCTGTAATAATAAACACAGCAGTCATTTTAATGTTCCTAAATTCGAACCGCTGAAGACGCAGTGGCTGAGTTTTATTTTTGAAGTGAATATTCCCAACGATCTACATAAATGCTTTTATGTTTGCGCTAATCATTTCTCACCAGACTGCTTTATAAACAAGCGTCAGTGTAAATTTGTTTTTGCTTATAAGCTGGTCCTGTTCAGAAACGTCCTGTTAGAGCCTTAATTGTCAAACTTCTTCGGGGCCGTCATCTTGTTCCGGGTCCGGTAGAACAGGTATGGTAGAACAGATGTTTCCTCAGAGACTCCTGCTGCCATTCTTGTTGCAAAATATACCCTCAACTGTTGTCAAGGCAACACTCTGCGTGCGTTGTATCAAAACGCCCCAAAGAACAGAGGGGCGGAGTGAGCAAAGCTCATTATCATTTAAAGGCATATGCACTGAAACGGCATGCTAAAAACAGAGCTGTTTTTGACCATGTAAAATTTGTGTTTTCTTACAATAATGATAATTTTTATTAAGTATATTACAAAGTTTTCATTTAGACCCTAAAGATTCATATTAACTTGTACAAAAATGGCATTATAGGACCCCTTTAATGATTTAAGTTAATATTGTGTCCAGTTTGGCCCTGTTAATAAAATGGTATTATTTTTCTGACAAAGTGTGTGCAGTTTCGTTTTCTTAAGTACCAGTTCAAGAACCGTTTAAAAATACAGAGTAGGTACTGGTATCGGATAAAACCCAAACGATTCCCAACCCTACTGCTGAGAGACTTGAAGAAGCTTGGGTCAAGCTTTCCTCCAAGTAAGACAACAGCATTGAACAAATTGCCGAGCAGAGGGAACTCCAACTTCAACTTCTTGATCAGGGAACAGTGGAGGGCTATAACCAAACTGACATTTGAAGGGAGATATGCCTGTAGCCGACGAGTGTTGTGGGCGCACTCCGCCCACATAATGAAGGATGACTAGGAGGATGGATTATTGGCAGCCATGCACCTCAGAGTAGTCTCTAGATCCTGGTTTAATCTCTTCGTTTGGCCATTGGACTCAGGATGAAATCCAGAACATAGGCTCACGGTTGCCCCCAGAAGTCGACAGAATGCCCGCCAGAACCGAGAGGAAAACTGAGGACCTTGATTAGAAACAATGTCCTGTGGGATACCAAAAACTCGAAAAACATGGGTAATGATCAACTCCGCAGTTTCTTTAGCAGTGGGCAACTTAGGCAAGGGAATGAATCTGCCAGCCTTAGAAAATCTGTCAACAATGACCATAATGGTGGTGTTACCTTGGGACGGTCGGAGTCCAGTAATGAAATCCATGGAGAGGTGAGACCAAGGTCTTCGAGGTATGGAGAGAGGATGAAGCAACCCCTGAGGTGAGAGGTGAGAGACCTTCCCCTGATTGAAGTTGGACAGGCGTTTACAAAAGTCTTGGTATCCTCTTTGATATTTGGCCACCATAACCATCTCTGGAGGAACTCAAGGGTGCGAGTGATACCTGGTTGGTCAGACTAGAGGAATGACCCCACTGCGAACAGCTTTAGGGACAAACAAGCGGTTGGCTGGCCCCCCTCCTGGGTCTGGTTCCCGGGTCTGGGCTTGTCTTACTGTATTTTCAGGTTTCCACCTTATAGGGGCCACGATCTTGGAGTTTGGAATTATGGATGTGATGGGATTTTCTTGGTTACTGCTAGCGTATACTCGAGACAGGGAATCAGGTTTAAGATTTTTGTAGCCAGGGCGGTAGGATAAGATAAACTGAAACCGGTTGAAGAATAGAGACCAGCGTGCCTGCTGACGGTTGAGTTGCTTGGCCTGCTGAATGTACTCTAAATTTTTGTGGTTAGTGAGAACTTGAAATGGGTGTTTGGCCCCCTCAAGCCAATGTCTCCACTCTTCGAGCGCCAGTTTAACAGCCAGTAACTTACGGTCTCTCACATGGTAATTCCTTTCTGTAGGTGTAAGACGGTGTGAAAAGAACGGTGTGCGCCCGTGGCCCAGTCAAGGTAAGGCTTATGGTGAAGAAGCCAGGGGTGACCGAGGACCAAAGGGAATTCTGGAGATTGTATCTAGTGGAAACAAAACTCCTCTTGGTGATGGTGAATAGAGAGGCGAAGGAGAGAGGTTAGAAGAGTTACCTGCCCGGCGCCCAGAGGTCTCCCATCCAGTGTAGTAACTGTCAGAGGGGGAGTGAGCGAGTCAGAGGGGATCTGGAGACTCCTAGCAAGAGATAAGTCCATAAAGTTCCCGGCTGCTCCTGAATCCACCAATGCCTTGAGTTGATACTTACGATTTCTCCAAGCGAGTGTGATGGGGAGAAACAATCCTGAATTGGAAGGTGGGTTAATGCAAGTGACTCCTGTTACAGTCCTTCCTTGCCTGAACGGGACCGACCGTTTCCCGAGAGCTCTGGGCAGGCAGAACGGAAATGTCCTGACAGTCCACAGTATAGGCAACAACGCTCCCTTATGCGGCGGTCACGTTCTGATGGAGAGATCCAGATACCTCCCAACTGCATGGGTTCTGGCAATCCTTGAGACTGAGGGAAGTTCTCTGTGGGAACTAAACTGACAGGAGGTTTGAAAACAAACTGGCGAACCGAATTTCTCTCCCTCAAGCCACCTTTCCACTGCACACGACAAATGACAGCCATCGGACCGGGAGTCATTCATTTCCAATGGACAGTCGCACGGGAGCTGCGGGGAGTTCCGATCATATGCGTATGCGGAAAATTCGGATCCGATTTGAGCTTTAGATCCGTTGAAATATCTGAACTTCTGCGGCTAGACCGTATGCGACCGGCTGACCGGAAGTGACGTATGGTAATCAAAACTATGAGCGCGAGGCTAGAATTACCAATATTTTAACTCTTTAATGTTATTCTTTAAACGCTATTTCTGTAAAATGTCGGTTATTAATAATTATGGCAGAAAAAAATATTTTACACATATTAAATCAATATTTATATTGATTAGCTCTATAAAATCTACTATGTTTTTATTTTAGATGTAAAATAAACTCTCGGCCACTGATGAGATAATCAAAGACCCATTTGAACTCCTCTTCGAATGCAGAATAGCTTGAGCAGAAAGGACTCTGGGCCTTCCAAACAGCTGTTGCCCAGGAGAGGGCCTTACAAGAAAGGAGAGTGATGACATATGCAATCTTGGCCCTGTCTGAAGGGAAGGATGATGGCTGTAGCTCAAATGAGAGGGAGCATTGAGTGAGGAATCCACCACAAGCACTGGGATCTCCTGAGAATCGTTGTGGTGGAGGTAGATGAGGTACTACAAGGGGAGCTGACATTTGAGGGCCCGCAAGTGGTACAGAAGAAGCAGCTTGGGTAGAAGACAGCCGATCGAAAATCTGATAGACAAAGGTCAAGACATCAGACAGTAATTGTGAATGCTTAGCTATCAAGCCCTCCTGTTGGACTAGTACTGCTTTATGACGTTGAACTGAAGACTCATGCTTAGCCATGGTAGTGAAGAGCTCTTGCATGCTGGGTGTCTCTGGGTCCATGTTTGGCTTGGTGTTTCTGTCAGAGCCTGGGCTTGAACTCGGGTCTCCAGTATGAGATACTGACTCTCAATCCTTGGGCCACTGGAGGACGGTTAACCCAATAGTAAGACGCACTAAGGAGATATTGAAATGCAGAAAGTCTTTTAATTAAAGTTCAAGCAATAGTTCACAGCTGGAGGGAAAAACAGCAAAAGGAAGAACTCAAAAACAAGGGCACAAGGGAATTCCAAAACATATTCCAAAGATTTAAAAAAATCTTAAATCAAAAACTCCAGAGGAGAAAGTCCACAAGAAAATAAAACTGAAAAGGAAAAAATCCACTGGCAAAAGAAAATACAAAGTCTCAGAGTTAAAGAACACTCACTCAGGCAACTGGCTTCAGAACAACTAAACACCAAGCAAAGAAGCTATGAGACAGAGTCATTTAAATACACACGGCATAACGAGACACATGTGAACCTAATAACATTAATTACAAGCTGAGTAAGCTGGGCATGAGGACACCATGAGGACCTCTAGAGGCCAAAACATGACGTGACAAGCAAAATACTAATATATATAGCCAATAGAGGTTGGTTTCTGTGGTTGTGTTCATTTATTTGTTACTGCTGGCTGTAATCTAAATTGCCCCTCGGGGATAATAAAGTTACATTGAACCTTGAAGAGAGGTTGGCAAATAGGTCATTGCTACTTTAAATCATTATCCCTGCTCGTATGATCAGATTATTTACTTGGGCTTTAGTCAAGACCATCTTTGTCGAGTCCAAGACAAATCCAAGTCAAAAGAGGTTCGAGTCCAAGTCAGTCAGTCCAGGACAGGAAAAAAAAGTCTTATGCATGATATTATCAAGACAATCAATTTTGGATCTAAAAGCAAAAACAGTGTCACGACACCCAGGATTTTTAAGTATAGACATTCCCCTTGATATCATATAATCTTCTAATCTAAAGAAAACAGAACGATGACATATGGTGATAGCTCATAATAGCGGTGTTTCACTGTGGATCTGAAAGACGCATATTTTCACATCCAGATGGGATAGCCCCCAACACAGGCCATTCTTGAGATTCGCCTTCGAGGGGCAGGCTTATCAATACACAGTTCTGATAAGTTAAATCGCAGCTCACACCAGAGCAAATAAACGGTGCACAAATAAACGCTTTTATGTGTGCTTACTGGGAACATAATAAAGACACCTGGACTCGGTCGAGACCATAAGCCATATTTGGCAAGACCAGTGGCCGAGACAAGTCCGAGTCCGAATACTAGCAAGTCCGAGACAATTCCGAGACCATAGAAAAACGGTCTTGAGTGCAGACTCGAGTACTATTACAGCCCTATCATTTACTATAGATTGGGGAAAGAATGCATTAAAATACACATGAAATTCAATCAAACAGCAATTCAATTTCAGGAAAAAGTTTGTATTAATATTTGACACTTGCAAATACACCATAAGAATACATGGCTACACGAGAGTATGCAGAGTTTATAAGAAAGTGCACGAGACTGCCCTCTAGCCACCATCAATGAAGCAACAATTCGTTCACCATTATACTATATATATATATATATATATATATATATATATATATATTTAACACCACACCCATCCGGCCACCCCTCAAATCCCTTCTGACTGCAGTTCATCTCTCATTGTCACGTGTAGGAGAGAGGACCCAAAAGCAAAGGGCAGTTTGACAAAGTTTATTAGTTCAGGCAAAATAACACAGGTGGCACATAAGGCGAATAAATCCAACTGAAGAAAGTCTCATCCAAAGGAAAACGGAAAGTCTCTCAGTAATAGAACAGAAATGTACGGTCAGGACCGGCAACGGGAAATCCCCGGAGGATGAGACAGGCTGGGTCCGTAGAGAGCACGGGAACGCCAATCCTTGACCACTCACGTTAGCTGAAGAAGTAACAAAGCAGAGACGAGGTAACACGGTAGACAGATTGAGGCACGCACCAGACAGGACACGACACGACACGACACGACAGGGTTTGGTTCAGCAGGTACACAGGTACGTAACCTATGGCAATAATCTGACAAAGAACAAAGGACAGGGAAGACTAGAAATAGAGAGTCTAATCAGAGAAAGAGGGAACCAGCTGGGGAGGAGAAGAGGGAGAGTGATGAGGTGATGAGAGACAGCTGAGAGCGGCAGAGATAATGAATGGGAATGTGTGTGTGTAAATGGATGTAATAAAGAGTGTGACCAGGAGAGGGTGGTAGAGTGTAAGAGGAGGATACCGGGATCATGACACTCATGTCACACCAGCCTGAATCTGTCCTGTTATATACAGAAACATCACACACACACTGTGACCTTCCGCCGCACACAATCTCCTCGTGTCATTCCGCCCGTGTCTGGACGCTGAATGGTTTCTGAGACTGTCAAAATCTAGCAAACAAATAGTACCTAAATATTTACGTTCTCATGGGATGTAGATCATGAACGATGAGCTCAGACAGGAAACAGAAAGGAATCGGGGCTAAATTAGATAGGCCTAGATAATGCAAACAAATAACTGATTTTATATATATGAGAGGTTGGCAAAGAGGTAATTCCTACTTTAAATGATTATTCCTGCTCGTTTGCTCAGATGATTCATTATAGATTGGAGAAATAATGGCATTTAAAAATGTAATCAATAAATCAAATAGCAATTGAATTTCAGGAAAAAGTTTTTATTAATATTTGACACTTTTGCAAACATACATCATATAATAGGGGTGAGAGAGGCACAACCTAACGCAGAGCTAGATGTAACACACTTGTTTTAAATAGTTTAAATAATTTAAATAATAATTATTGTTTTGAACTATGCTGTATAGCTGTGTTTTGAGGTGTGTTTGTTGTCAAACTCAAAAATGTGTTTATTTTTAAATAATTAATTGATAATTGTATTTTGAGAAAACATTTTTGTTTGTCTTGTATATTTTTGGATTAGATTAGATAACATTTTAAGCTGTCATATGGTCATGTTACAGTGTACCCCATGGGGCATGTTGTCACATTACACGTCCATTCTTTAATAATTGTACTGGACGTGTGAAAATAATGCGGGAAAAAATAAATACTCTGAACCCTACGTCTACAAAATATAGTTTGTGTAAATGTTTAAAATATTATCTGATCTAATAAAAAAATATACAAGACAAACTATAATGTTTTCTCAATAAAATATATTATTTCATACAAAATAATGTAATTTTTTAATAATTAAAAATAAACTAATTTTAAGAAAGTCGAAAAGCGTTAGTTAGTGCCCCGCTCTCCCCAACAAGTCTACATGAGATGCAGAGTTATAAGAAAGTGCATGAGACCCTCTAGCCACAGAAGCAACAATTTGTTCACCATTATACAATATTGTAACACCAAACCAGTCCGGGCCGCATATCAATTAGACTGTTGAACATTAGTGATGTCTACCTATTCTTATGTGTATAGTGTGTATGAATATTTTGTGTAATTTTTTTATGTTGTTTTGTTGAAATGCTGGTTATGGAGTCATTACAATTGTCATTACAATTCTTGAAGCTGTTAAATAGTGGCAGTATAGAGCTGTCATTGTTTTATTTTCATATTGCTTTGTTATTTCTGTTGTTATGGTTCGTTTTATTATTGTTAGGATTTGTTGAGGATTGTTTGTTAATTGTGTTAACCCAAGACAAATATCGCCATGTGGGATAATAAATTTTTTTTATTTACCTTCTTTTTTTTTTTTTACCTTTACATACAAATTTCCCTTTCAGAGACAATGAAGTATGTTTCATTCATTTAATTTCATATCCCTTCTTTCTGCAGTTTATCTCTCATGTCCAACAGCTCCGTCAACCCGGCCTGAATCTGTCCTGCCACCTCACAGATCTGCTGTGCGAATTTGCTCTTTGCCTCTTTCTTGAACTTTTGGGAATCTTTATCAGTAAAGTAAACATCCATGCCGAGTGCGAAGCCCTGAATCGTACCCGAGGATTTGTTTATCACACTGAGAGCCCCCGACGTCCCGCCTGCGATCTCGACTAGCCTCACGATCTGTGCAGATTTCACCCTCACACCTTTCAGTTTCTTCATCTCTGAGTTTATATCTTTCAAGTAAACTTCAATGTCGTTCATCTCTCTTTGGTACTCTTTCAAGCTCGATTCAACGTTTTTCCGGACCTGATTAGTTTTGACTTTATTGGTGATGGCGGCCGATGCGCCGGTGACCCCGCCAGCAGCCGCGACCCCGATCCCGAGCGCGGCGACCGCTAGAGACGCGCCCATAGTCGCGGGAGCTAGCAGGATTCCCGCCACGGCTGCCACTCCGCCAACCGCTCCGGTCGTTCCTCCGGTGATCCGGGCGATTCTCGTCCCTTTCTGCGTTTTATCCAGGCTTGCAGCCACGGCCTCGAGCTCAGAGATTTGCCTTTGCAGAGAGTTTGCACAAAATGGCAGTTGAGAAACAAAGCGCTTAAGAGTATTTTTAAAACATTCCTCTCGGTCCATGTTGACCCTGCAAAGATAAAAGTGCATAAATGAAGCAGGCCCTTGTGCTACTCTTGAAATTAGGGATGCACTGATATTAAAATTTTGGCCGATACCGATAACCAATAATTCTTTATATTTGAAAGCCGATAACCGATATATTGGCCGATAAATCTAAATCCAAATTTTTATATAATTTTCAAGAGCCTGATTACAAAAACAAAAGTCTCACATATATGACGACAGATTTTGCGCTGCGTATGTTGCACTTTACTGTATTTTCCTTTTTGAAGTGATTCCAATCATATTTCAGCAAATTCAAAAGCACCATGCCGAACAGTGCGCATCAATGATTACAGTAAAAATTAACATATATCGGCTGATACCGATATGGTGGCCGATATATAATGCATTCCTAGTTGAAATACATATATATATATATATATATATATATATATATATATATAAAATCTAATGATTTACTTTACCTGGAGTCTGAATCTGAACTCTCTGATGGATCTGTAGATCATACATAAAAAAAAACACAATTTTCTGTTTCAGTGTCTCATTGACAGAAACGTCTCAGGTTACGTATGTAACCCTGGTTCCCTGATAGGGAACAAGACGCTGCGTTTGAGACGCGATGGGGACGCTCTGCGTGATTACGTTGTGAAGCACGTGTAAAATCAGTCCAATGGAAGCCCACGACATAGGTGACGTCATAGACCAGGAAACTATATAGCAGCCTTGAAATCAGACCGCGACAGCTTCTGAAAAACCTGAAGCAAGTCGATCAGGGCATGCAGGAAGTATGGCAGGCAATAGCAGCGTCTCGTTCCCTATCAGGGAACCAGGGTTACATACGTAACCTGAGACGTTCCCTTTCAAGGGAACTCGAGCTGCGTTTGAGACGCGATGGGAACCCCATACCCACTACGCCATAGTGACAAATGCCCGTTCTGTGTGAAGTCCTGCGCACACTAAGAAGCAAGCAACCTCGCCCCAGGAGTGGAGAGGTCAAGGTCATAAAACCTGACAAATGTATGCGGAGAGGACCATCCTGCCGCATTACACACGTCAAGAAGGGAAACTCCCGAAATTAAGGCCATAGAGGCCGCAATACTCCGAGTAGAATGGGCCCGCACAGCCATAGGTGAAGGCTGTCCCGCCACTTCATAAGCCAATGAATAGCCTCGACTATCCATTTACTCATCACCTGTTTAGATGCAGGGCATCCTCTCTTGAGTGACCCAAAACAAACAAATAATTGCTCAGATTTACGCCACAGAGAAGCTCTGTGAATGTAGGCATCTAAAGCCCGGACTGGACATAACAGGTTAAGCTGTTCCTGATCTGGGGTATTAAAGGGAGGAGGATAAAAGGCCTGCCGCACTATTGGGCCCCCAACATTTAGTGGGACCTTAGGAATATAACCCGGTCTAGGGTAGAGGAATGCTTTCACCATACTAGGTGCAAATTCCAGACATGAAGGAGCAACCGACAGAGCATGTAAATCACCAAATCTCTTGATAGACGAAATAGCAAGGAGAAATATAATCTTTAGAGTGAGGAATTCTTCTGAAACCTCGCCGATGGGCTCGAAGGGAGCCAAGGCCAGACCCTCAAGTACAATGGCCAAATCCCAAGCCGGTGCTCTAGATTGCAGTGCAGGCCTGAGCCTCAATGTACCACGGAGAAAACAAATAATAAGAGGATCTCTCCCAAGAGAAGAAGCCCCGAGAGGGGTGATAAGCAGACATAGCCGCTACGAACACCTTTAAGGTGGAGGGAGATAATCCAGCAGAGAAACGGTCTTGAGGAAATCGAGAACTATACCAACCGGGCAGTTAACAAGATTTAAAAAACTTTCTCAACGCCATGTAGAGAACATTTTCCATTTCAATGTACATAGTTTTCTCGTGGAAGGAGCTCTGGATTGAAGGACGGTCTCAACGACCTCAGTCGAGAGACCAGGTTCTATGAGCTGGGCCCCCTTAGAGGCCAAGCCCACCGTTTCCACAACTCCGTTTAACCCTTTTCTATTATGTGCAGGACCCATAGAGAAATATTTGGCAGAAGTTTCCACGCTGCCAGAAATTCCGATAAGGGAACCAGTCTCTCGAGACTGGCCTCTGGATTTGATTGAACAATCATTTCGGCGCCCTGAAGCGGCGAACCGGCAGGGAACAACTGAACTGACCGTTCTACAACCCTCCTCAGAGGATTGCACGGGGACGCTGACACCTCGGCGCCCTGAAGCGGCGAACCGGCAGGGAACAACCGAAGTGGCAGCGCTGCGACCCTCCTCAGAGAGTCGCACCCCAGCAGAACTCCCGGGAGCATTGATAACGGGGGGAATGTGTACAGGTGCAGCCTCGGCCACACCTGCACCATAGCGTCCAGTCCGAGAGGAGCTGGATAAGTGAGGGAAAACCATAGCGAAAAGATCGACCTGAGCTTGACCAAAGATTTCCCATAGGAGCTCCACCACCACGGGGTGAAGTCTCCATTCCCCGGGCCTCAGCCCCTGCCTCAACAGGATATCTGCTCTGATTTACGAGATCGTCAGTGTGTTGTCCGGACCCTCCGCCGAGCGACCACTCATGATCACTTCCGACTTGTGAGGGAAGCATCCGTCGATAGCATAATGCGTCGACAAGAAACCCCCAACACTGGGCCTGGGCGAGGAACCAAGGTTCTTCCACATGACCGAGGCACGTAGGCTTAGCCGCGTGACCTTGATCATGTGAAAACGGATTTCCCTCGGAGAAAACCCCTTGGTCCTGAGCCACCACTGCAGGGGTCTCATGTACAGAAGGCCAAAAGTAATTACGTTGAACGCAGCTGACATGAGACCCACAGTCTGAAAATGTTTCACAGTGAGTGACTGGCCTAGATAAACCCATATTACACCTAGAAAAGTGGTCCTCTGAGCTGGGAGGATCACACTCTTCTGGCGTTGAGTGGCAACCCCAACATCATTAAATGAGACAGAACGACATCTCGATGCCGAACTGCCATATGCTCAAATTGAGCTAGGATCAACCAATCGTCGATATAATACAATACGCGAATGCCCTGGAATCTCAAAGGAGCCAGAGCTGCATCCACGCATTTTGTAAAGGTGCGGGGTGATAAACCTAGGCCAAATGGAAGATCCCGATACTGGTATGCTTCACCCCATTTTTAAAGCGAACCTCAGGAACTTCCTGTGATGAATAGATACTTGGAAGTACGCGTCCTTCAAGTCTATTGTGACAAACCAGTCCTCGGACTGAATCTGTGATACAATCTGT
Organism: Siphateles boraxobius; assembly: GCF_051911475.1. Taxonomy (NCBI): domain Eukaryota; kingdom Metazoa; phylum Chordata; class Actinopteri; order Cypriniformes; family Leuciscidae; genus Siphateles; species Siphateles boraxobius. The sequence continues at coordinate 199,772 of NW_027508782.1, forward strand.
TTGAGTGTAAGCACTTCCTGCTCCATAACCAGAGCCTGCTGTGAGTCCACTACCGTAGGGAGGACCCCCTGAAATCTGGGCGGACGAGAACCGCTGTAACCCTTTTCTAATATGTGCAGGACCCATAGAGAAATATTTGGCAGAAGTTTCCACGCTGCCAGAAATTCAGATAAGGGGAACCAGTCTCTCGAGACTGGCCTCTGGATTTGCTTGAACAATCATTTCGGTGCCCTGAAGCGGCGAACCGGCAGGGAACAACCGAACCGACCGTTCTACAACCCTCCTCGGAGGATTGCACGGGGACGCTGACACCTCGGCGCCCTGAAGTGGCGAACCGGCAGGGAACACCTGAACTGGCAGCGCTGCGACCCTCCTCAGAGAGTAGCACCCCAGTGGGAGCCGAGGAGAAACGATTTCTCAAAACCGTCCCTCCTTTTATTTTTTCGACAGGACTTCTTGTCTAAGCTTTATTAGAGATGACAAGAGTCCTCTTTTTATTTAGATCTTGCCTACCTCTTACAGCTTAGTTCCTACGACCCTCCTCGGAGGATCGTAGGAAAAAGCAGGCACCTCGGCACCCTGAAACGGCGAACCGGCAGGGAGACCGAACTGACTGCTCTACGACCCTCCTCGGAGGATCGTATGGGGACGCTGACACCTCGGTGCCCTGAACGGCGAACCGGCAGGGAACAACCGAACTGGCAGCGCTGCGACCCTCCTCAGAAAGTCGCACCCCAGAGGGCGCCGAGGAGAAAAGATTTCTCAAAACCGTCCCTACCCCGGAGGGGACCACCCTTAGAAGCCTGATAGCCTCGGCATCAGGTCTTCTTCTTTGCACTCTATGCCAGTTTAAGGAACATAGATTGGTGAGGAAGAAACCTCTGGAACGCCGCTGAAAGGTTTAGTTTTCTTGAAAGCGGAGCGTCCAGAAGAACAGACATTTTTATCTTTCTTTTTCTTTATTTTTATATCAGGAAAACGTATACATATAAACATATATATATATATATATATATTATATATATATATATATATATATATATATATGTATATATATATATTCTCGAATATATTCTCGAATAGAGTCAATGCTGACATCCTCACATTCATCTATGTCCTTAAATACTTTACCCACCAGTACTGCCTCATAAAATTTATTTATTATTAAAGATGGCTGGTGGGTAACGTCGGGGTTAAAAATGATGACGCCGACTCGGGAGAGAGAAAGCTCGCAAGCGTCCCTATAATCCAAGGTTCTGTCATACCATGATACTTAATACCCATAACATTACTCTAGTTAAGACGTTTGGGTATTAAACACATAAAATAGAAACCGGTTTATTCCACGATCTCGACACCTCAGTGTGGAGATAGGGAAAAACCAGTAGTCCCCGACGAGGAGGCTGAGATACAGAGTTTTCCTGTTTTTTTAGATACATTTCATCTAATAAACTCTTTTTATTTTCACTCTCATAATGTTCAGCTGTCCAGTAAATATTTAACTAGCAACAGCATTAGAAAAACCTCCTTTAAAAAGCTCATCTTTACTCACCAGAGTTATGAGCTGCCCATTTATTGAAAAATCAAACATCTGCCTTTTTCTTAATACTTTTATTTGTTTTGTTCACTTTTTCTTAACAAAACACAAACGATACCAATTCCTCGGAACTGGAAATCGCAGCACACTGGATCTGCAGGTGAAAGCTGAGATAGGGCGGGGCCCGTCCCAACCCACGCTGTCAGATCCGTTTGCGAACCCCAAAATGCGAGTCGCCGCTGTGTCTAGGCAACAGCGGGACCCGCGTGGGTAGCGCGGACCGAACTATTCTCCTCAAAGAACGATCGGCGAGAGCGGAGTGTCTTCATAGATAGACTCATACAATGCACACAATCAGCCCCCTCGAGGACTGACTGGGCATGCTCCACTCCCAAACAAGCAACACAAAGCTGATGTGTGTCCCCACCCGTAATATAACGAGGGCAGGGAACAACACACCGTCTATAATCTTGCTTGCTCGCCATAATAATGATAGATTGAGCTTGACAGACAACAATAAATAGACAAGGACAGATATACAGAGAGCGCTTGCTGAAGGTACAGAAGCTATCGCGGTCTGATTTCAGGGCTGCTTTATAGTTTCCTGGTCTATGACGTCACCTATGTCGTAGTGGGCTTCCATTGGACTGATTTTACACGTGCTTCACAACGTAATCACGCAGAGCGTTCCCACCGCGTCTCAAACGCAGCTCGAGTTCCCTTGAAAGGGAACTGTGTTTAACCACAAAATAATTCAGTTTTAACATTTATTATTCCAGTATCTGCTGGATAATTAGATCGTAAAATTTTCGAATTTATTTTATTACAAATTTTATTTATATAGCACTTTTCCAAACAAATCAATGCAGTTCAAAGTGCTTTACATGCAACAAAAAGAAACAATACAATAGATTAAAAAAAATTAGACCCATTAAAATACAGGAATAAGAATAAAGTTTTTAAGGACTAGCTAAGGCATAAAATAGCTAAAAATGAAGTAAAAACATATGATACATTTTTAAAATATATTTTAATAAGATATTAAAGAAATATGTTTTATGTTTTATATTTTGCATAAACAAAATATGTTTTTAATTTATGATTTTGAACTTAAACCCAATAATATTTTCAGCACATCTTACTTCCTCTGGAAGGTTATCATTGGCTAAAAGAAGGCTAAAAGGTAGTTTCATAGTGTTCAATCATAAAGCTCCTACTCAAACAATAGACATTAATATAATTTCAATAAAGACATTAAAATGTTGCATGAAGTGTTTTGTGTAGTTTGTCTCTTACTGAAACCGTTCCCCTCCAATGAGCTTTTGCTGTCCTGATGGAACGAGAGCAAAGCTTCAGTCACACTTAAAAACATCTGAATATCTTATCATGATTCAATAGAAAATATCAAATCAAGTGTTGTTTATTAAAAAAGAAAGCTGCACTAACACACTTTAAAGCAAGCTTGAGATGCTAAACCCAGTACCGCTGCTAGTCATTTTGGTGCCCTAAGCATAATTCCTTTATGATGCCCAGACAAACACTTTATAATATATATTTTTATGTCCTTTTACCCTCATGTGGTGTTCAAAACCCTATAACACCTGTGTTGTTCCCGGTCAAAAATGACCGGACCATAAAAAAAACTTATAAATCACTCATTATACCATATTTTCACCCAATCTTGGATTCAATCTTTTTGTCAACATGTTCTCTTTCAATTAGGACTGGTTTTATATTTTGATTTGCATCTGAATAATCATAGGCCTCATTTATTTGAGAGTATGCATTTCTTTTTTTGAGTAATTTTTTAAATATTTTTTAAGAATTTTGGAAATATTAAATAAAATCTGAAAAAATTGGTATTGTTGATCACACTAGTCAATTTTCACCAGGAATTTTGTTTTGAAACTTTTGTTTTGTAAAAAATATGACACATAGTCACACTTGTGGTGTTCCCGGTCTTCCCGGTCTTTGTCCTGGTCTTCATCCCCACCTATGAGGCAAGGCAGGTTTTCTTCTGAAAATGTCATGAAGATGAAGCCAGGGCTAACAAGATATGCCATATCCCGAATTGATGACATACAATCATGCTTCAACTTGTTTGTGACGGAGCCAATCGAAAACATAGTCAAATCCATGACTAATTTAGAGGGGAGAAGAGTCTTCAAAGACATTAGTCATGGATATGACTGTTTTCGATTGGCTCCGTCACAAACAAGTTGAAGCATGATTGTATGTCATCAATTCGGGATATGGCATATCTTGTTAGCCCTGGCTTCATCTTCATGAACATGTTGACAAGAAAACCTGCCTTGCCTCATAGGTGGGGATGAAGACCAGGACAAAGTTCCATCTTTTGACCAGAATGAAACGGTAACCTCAGCTGGGCCCTCATCACTGGAAGACTGCTCCTCATCAGTTGTTTCAAGCTCCGTAGCCAATTCAGTGGTGCCTTCCTCTTCAGAAACATCTTCACTGCAAGATGCATCCTGCATTTCCTCCTCCTCACTAGTTTCTGAGTCAAAAATCAGATGAATAACTAATGTGCAGAGAGCTGCTTTGCCATTGTGCTGCCACAAATGAATGACAAGCAAGGTGCTGTGAGGCATTTATATATGCCTGTGCTATCACATGATGTATATTTGTAAATATTGTCTAGTTCTGTGTGAGAACCTCACAGTTCCAAAACAAAATGTCATAATATTTTGTCTGGAAGCTGTGATGAAACAAGAACATGAAAGAAAGATTCTTTTGAAGCCTGGTCACTGCAGTCACGGCCAGTGTGTGTGTGTGTGTGTGTGTGTGTGTGTGTGTGTGTGTGTGTGTGTGTGTGTGTGTGTGTGTGTGTGTGTGTGTGTGTGTGTGTGTGTGTGTGTGTGTGTGTGTGTGTGTGTGTGTGTGTGGTAATGTCAGATGAATAAATGTATATTAGATGCAGGTTAGGGTAGGATCAAAATTCTCTCTGTGGAAAAGAATGTGTGTAATACTCAAAAAAGTTTGTGTGTTTTAACGTGTGTGTGTCTGGGTAGCGTGTGTATAAATGTATCGATACATGCACAGGTCCAAGGGCTCGATGTTTGCAAGCACACATGCTCATATGTGTACATGAAAATAATGAACATGCTCCTGAAAACTAAATTGTTCTGTTATTTTCAGTCTCTCCCATTCACTTTCAATGGTCGGCCATTGTGACCATTTTTGACCATGCCTACTCTCAGATAAATGAGGCCTATGATTATTCAGATGCAAATCAAAATATAAAACCAGTCCTAATTGAAAGAGAACAAGTTGACAAAAAGATTGAATCCAAGATTGGGTGAAAATATGGTATAATGAGTGATTTATAAGCTATTTTTTATAGGCCGGTCATTTTTGACCGGGAACACCACAAGTGTGACTATGTGCCATATTTTTTACAAAACAAAAGTTTCAAAACAAAATTCCTGGTGAAAATTTTAAGTTGACTAGTGTGATCAACAATACCAATTTTTTTCAGATTTTATTTAATATTTCCAAAATTATTCAATTTTTTTTTAAATTACTCAAAAAATGAAATGCCTACTCTCAAATAAATGAAGCCTATGATTATTCAGATGCAAATCAAAATATAAAACCAGTCCTAATTGAAAGAGAACATGTTGACAAAAAGATTAAGTCCAAGATTGGGTGAAAATATGGTATAATGAGTGACTTATAAGCTATTTTTTTTAGGCCGTTCATTTTTGACCGGGAACACCACAAGTACAAGGTAACAAAACCCCCCAAAAAAAAAAAGAAAAAAAAAAAAAAAAGAGATTTAGTTATACCGTTTGGGAACAAAGTCACTAAGTTTCAGTCCAAAGCGATAACATTAACTAGTATTTTCGGGAAAAAGAAAATCTTCTCCGGGTCAAATTGACCCGAACACCACATAAATTGAGGTAGAATCATGAAAGTAAATGACCTGCGAGTTCCTGTCCTGAAATCCTCCATGATCCATCAGAGCTGCCATGAGAAGGGCATCCCTCTGTGTTTTGATCTGGAAACACACAATGCTGTCATGATTGAACTCTGTGTTTATTTCAAACATCTCAAAGCAGATCCTTTCATTAATGATGCAGTCAACTACTTTAGCTACAGGGTTCGTATACTGTAAAATGAAATTCCAAGACTTTCAAGGAGTTTTCAAGCACTACTTTTTTGGTTTTCAAGGACTTCAATCAGAGATCTCACTTAACAAACAATATATTTGGTATCTTTCAAATTCTAAAAAAAGGTAAATAGACCTAAATAAACCAATAAAAGGTACAAATAAAGTGCAGTGGATGCAATGACTGTGGAAACTTTAACCATTGAAAGGATACTTTGACACATTCCTTATCCAAACAGATTTTTTTCTCCCATGTATATATGATTGACCTGAAGAATGAAAGCTGTATCATATTCTTGGATATTTATGAGCAATATCACACTCAGGGCCAGATGTATGTACATTTGCGAACGTAACGTTAATAATGAGTCGGAGATTCGATGTCATCTTTGATTTCTTCCAGTAACTGTAATATTGCGTAGCTGCTTAATCTGTAACGCTTAATGATTTAGTTTTCACTCAACTGAAAAAGTGTGATTCTTTTGGCAAAAATCTTTTTAGCTCTTCTCCTTAGCCTATGTCTTTGTCTTGCTCGGATTACTGCTGCCATTTCACCAGGAGGCGTATGCCAGGAAACCTGCTTCCTAAGTTACAAAGTTAACTTCCTAAGTTAAGGCCATGGGGGGCAGTCATGGCCTAATGGTAACAGAGTTGGACTGGTGACCCAAAGGAATATGACTGAGGTGTCCTTGAGCAAGGCACCTAACCCCCAATCGCTCCCGGGTGCCACTCAAGGCTGCCCGCTGCTCCGGGTGTTTGTATCCACGTTTGCAATATGTGTGTGTGTTCACTACTCTGCTCCTAATGTGTGTGCACTTACTTGGATGGGTTAAATGCAGAGGCCATCACGTGTCACTTTCACTTTCAACTGCTTTTAAGAGGCGGAGAATTTTCAGCGCAAAATAGAGGCGCACTTTCATCGACTTTTTCTGTACATAACGCGGAATACATAATTAGTCGCAGTTTATGTTCCCCTCCCATCTCTTTATGTGACACTCCCACTTTCCCCTTGACCATCCCATGAATGCATATGCATGACACGAAAAGCGCTTTTTGCCATTTTCAGTTCCCGCAACAGGCAGTCTGCGCTTTCATCTCGGTGCGTCCCGTTCGTACATACCGTGCCATGGTTTTATGCGCACTTTGTGAAACAAATACGCCTGAAGAGGGCGCAAAAGCGTTAGTACATCTGGCCCTCATAGTCATGTGAAATGGCTCTATATCTGTATCAGACAGGCTACAACTTCATTTTGTGTGAAAAGATTGCTTTATCGATTAAATTAAACACTAATAATTTCCCATTTATTGTGTTTCAATTATTTAAATTCTTTTCAGGAACCTTTTCATAAATATGGCTGTTTTCAATAGTTTTTCAGGACTTACATTTCAAAAAGTCAAATTCAAGTACCTTGTACGAACCCCTGTAGCTATTGCTTCTGTTATAGCTCTAGTGGAATTTAAGTTTTATTTCCATTTTCTACAGAGTTTAGTAGCTTGCATTACCCCGTGTTCATTATAGCAGTTCTGAGCAGCCAGTGGGTGGCGCTCTCCGCTCTGAAGAGACTCATTCATCCCCACCAACTGCAATGAGAATAATGAACATGTTTACGGCCCTGTCCCAAACCCTAAGCACTCACTGTCTTCCTACGAGTCTGCACTTTTGTGACGTTTACGTGTAATTTAAATGCTTAAAGGGTTAGTTCACCCAAAAATGAAAATGATGTCATTAATGACTCACCCTCATGTGTCTCCAAGCCCGTAAGACCTCCGTTCAACTTCAGAACACAGTTTAAGATATTTTAGATTTAGTCCGAGAGCTTTCTGTCCCTCCATTGAAAATGTATGAACGGTATACTGTCCTTGTCCAGAAAGGAAATAAAGACATCATCAAAGTAGTCCATGTGACATCAGTGGGTTAGTTAGAATGTTTTGAAGCATCGGAAATACATTTTGGTCCAATAATAACAAAAACTACGACTTTATTCAGCATTGTATTGTCTTCCGGTTCAGTTGGGGATCCGCGTTCACGAGGCCAGTGACGCTGATGACGTAAGACGCTGCTGACGTGTATCTGGTGCGTCCGTGTATTCGGGTTCAAATAAATTTGGCTGGGCAAAAAAATGCAAGTCTTCCTCTGTGTGGAAATCCTTAGACATGTTTGTGAAGATTGTTTTGTTTCCAGCGTGCGTCTCCCTCAGACTGTAAACGAAGCTCGGGCGCACCAGACACACGTCAGCAGCATCTTACGTCAGCAGCGTCACTGAACGCGGATCCCCAACAGAACCGGAAGACAATACAATGCTGAATAAAGTCATAGTTTTTGTTATTTTTGGATAACCGTTTATACATTTTCAATGGAGGGACAGAAAGTTCTCGGACTAAATCTAAAATATCTTAAACTGTGTTCTGAAGATGAACGGAGGTCTTACGGGCTTGGAGCGACATGAGGGTGAGTCATTAATGACATAATTTTCATTTTTGGGTGAACTAACCCTTTAACTCCATTAATAAGAATGGCCACTTAATCTTGGCCACTTGAGAGCATGTGCACACAACTGGAAGTGCGTGCGCAAGACTGTCCCAGTGCCTTTAATGCACACTAAACCCACACAATCTCCAATAACTGTATTCGAGGCTAAGCGTATCCCATCATGCATTATGTTTGCGAACTCATGTGCCCCGAAATTGCGAGATGTCGAGGAAAACGTTCCACTGTAATTCAAATTAATTAGAGACATATAATTTGGCAGTAAAAACAAAGTGTTGCACATTTTATTGATGTAAAGATGATATGGTATGATGAGGCCTTTTTTGTACAACATTCACAATAGTTTTAACACTTAAATTTGCTTAATCTTAACACTTTATCACTTAAATAGAAGTAATCATTTAATTAGAAGCTCCACAATTTTATATTTGTGTCTTCTGTTAGTTACATAACGACTAGTGAACAGAGATGTAGAAGTTTATTTTAAAATGCAAAGTATTGAAAATATAATAAATAAAAGCTCTGTAAACACTTGCATTTTTTGCAAGATTATAGGTGTGTCCCATTGGGTAAATCAAAAGTTCTACACACTTGAAGTCTTTACGCCTACTTGAACACTTGGGTCAAATAGAGGAAATATGTCATGCAAGTAGACAAGTGGTCAAGAGCAAAGTGTGGGTATTTGGACAAGGCATTTGTTTTTATAAATCACAACTCATGCGTGGGAAGTGGCGTACGGCTCTCTCAGGGTCTGTTTTGTGCGACGCAACGGTTATAAATGAGGCTCAGATCCGGGCCACATCTGGTATATGTGGATTCAACTTGTACCAGATGTTAAGTCAAACTCTCCCGTCAGATTTAAAAATGAACCGTGAGGATTGGCCACCCTGGGTCACATGTGTAACAGAGTCACCAGATCAGCAAGCTCCGCCCTCTCGTTCACTCACCCCGGACCTCTGATTCACCGCACCTGCACATCATCAATCACCCTCACTATAAAGAGACACTTTCCCTTCACTTCCTTGTCTGGTCTTGTCCTTACGTTACCATACAGACTAACAACAATCCTTACGTTACCATACAGGCTCACAACAATCCTTACCTGAATACTTACCACGAAGATCCCGTTCCTGTTCTTCTCCTCCGACCATTATCTCCTACTAGTTCTTCATCCGCTATCTGTCGTCTGCATGCTGTATCCAGCCCAAATCTATAACAGAGATATCAAGGTAACCATCGAGCTAAGTTCCACATCCAGTTCTGATTCTTCATATATCTACTCACCGATCATCACTGCAGTTCACATCTGTGCCTCTGTTCAATAAACACTCTTTACATTACTACTCACCTGTCTGCTTCTCTCTATAACCGTGACAGAAGACCAGACCATATGCAGAGCTCCACTGATACTGCAGCGGATCGCCCAGTCGATCCGTTCGCAGATCTGGTGAATGCAGTCAGTCGATCTCTCCAACCATCATTACCGGATAATCCATTTACCATCCCTGTCGAAGTCATCGATGCCGCACGCCAATCACTTCTCCAACCTTCACTCACTTCTTCATCCACTGCCACTGTCAGTCCCATAGCCCGACCAGTGACCTTCACTGGTGAGACGGAGGAATGCAGTGGATTCTTACTTCAATGCTCACTCTATTTTGAGATGCAGTCCCATCAGTTCAACAACGATCGTGCCAGGGTGGCATTTATCGTCTCATTGTTGTCTGGACGCGCCCTCCAGTGGGCTCAGTCACTGTGGCAGTCCAACGCTGCCATAATCACTTCACTATCAGCCTTCAGTCACCTTAAGGAAGTTTTTGGACAAACCGCATCAACCCTATAAGTTCATGACCAACTCTTCAAACTCCGTCAAGCACAAAATTCAGTCAGCGATTATGCTCTCCAATTTCGGACTCTGGCGGCCACTAGCGGTTGGAACGAAACTGCACTCGTGATAGCCTTTCGTCACGGACTAAATGCCAAAGTTAGCCAGTTAATGGTCGTGTATGACGATGCTATGGGGTTAGAAAATCTCATTCAAAAAACCATCTGAGTCTCACAATGCCTCACCGCCTGTTCCCTTTTAAATTTCGCTGCATCTCCTCCGCCCTCGGCAACATCAGTTGTCCTTTCAGCACCTGAACCCATGGAAGTCGATTCTTACTACCTGACTTGTGCGAAGAGTTAGCGACGAATCCTCCAACGATTGTCTATATTGCGGGGGAGAAAATCATATTATCACCACCTGCCCTGTTAGACCACCACGCCCGGCGGTGAGTACTATTAATCTTCCACCTCAAATGAATTCTCTCTCCCGTACTACAGTGCATTTCCTAACCTCATCCGTTTGTGTCTCAGCGCAAGCCCTCATCGACTCCGGTTCGGCGGGGAACTTCATCTCGACCCAGCTACTCCAAAAACTAAACATCCACCGGTGACGTGTGTAATCAAGACATAAGAATTCACACCATCCAATGAAAGCCGCTGGGCCGTGGTCGCATCAGGCATTTATCTCCCACTCTGGCGCTCCACATTGGATGTCTCCACATAGAGGAAATCACATTCATGTTGCTGTAAGGATCCACTGCGGATCTCATCCTGGGATGCCCGTGGATGTCACAACACCAACCTCACATAAACTGGAACACCAGTGAAATCCTGCAATGGGGTGATACCTGCTTCTAATCCTGTCTCTTCAGTTCCGAAGCCATCTAACACCCACTCTCCTTCATCCACGATTCCTGAACGATCATCATTCTGCAACTCCACCTCCATCAAAAGTCCAGAGGTAGTTCATCAGATACAGATCCCTCCAGAGTACCGGGCATTCCAGGATGTCTTCAGCAAACAGCTAGCAACTCAACTTCCACCACATCGGCCATGGGACTGTGCAATAGACCTACTACCTGGGGCTGCTCTGCCCAAGGGCAGAATATATCCACTGTCCATCCCGGAACAGAAGGCCATGGAGGAATACATCCAGGAGGCACTACAACAACAATCGCTCATCTCAGTGGGTGAATAATGAGAATAATGAACATGTTTACGGCCCTGTCCCAAATGGCACCCGAAGCACTAAGTCATCTCAACTCCCACACAGTTAAGTACAGTTATCCACTTCCTCTCGTCCCAGCCGCCCTGGAGCAGCTGAGGGGAGCTCGCGTCTTCTCGAAACTGGACCTGCGTAGCGCTTACAACCTCATTCGTATATGCCAAGGAGACGAGTGGAAGACCGACTTCATCACCCCTTCAGGCCACTATGAATACCGGGTTATGCTGTATGTCCTGTCCAACTCTCCAGCAGTATTTCAAGGCTATATGAATGAGGTGTTCCGGGAGTTCCTTCATCGGTTTGTCGTGGTTTATACTGAAGACATCTTAATTTACTCCTGGAACCTGGCTGAGCATCGCGACCACGTTACGCAGGTCCTGGAAAAGCTCCATCAACATCAACTTTACCTCAAACTCGAGAAATGCGAGTTCCACACCACCTCCGTCCAATTCCTGAGATACAACATCGACTATGAAGGCATCCAGATGGACCAGAGGAAGGTGGATACCATCCAAAACTGGCCTCAAACCTCAACCATAAAGGAACTTCAGCGCATTCTCGGATTCGGTAATTTCTACCGTCAATTTATCAGTAACTACAGTCTTCTCAGTTCTCCTCTAACTTCAACCCTCAAAGGCCGGCCCAAAACTCTGTCCTGGACCCCAGCAGCCTCCGATGCTTGCAACTCAAACAAGCCTTTCAAACCGCTCCGATTCTAGTTCACCCGAATCCTGATCTGCAATTCATCATCGAGGTTGACGCCTCATCCACTGGGGTTGGAGCGGTCCTCTCACAGCGGCAGGGGGATCCTCCTGGACTCCATTCATTCGCCTTCTACTCTAAGAAGCTTTCCTTGGTGGAGCAGAGCTACGATACAGGAAATTGTGAGTTGCTTGCCATCCAACTAGCACTTGAAAAGTGGAGACATTGGCTGGAGGGAGCACATCACAAGTTTGAAGTTATCACCGACAATCGCAATCTCGAATACCTACGAGAAGCCAAAAGATTGAACCCACGTCAAGCCTGGTGGGCTTTATTCTTCACCAGATTCAACTTTACCATCTCATACTGACCAGAAGTGTCTCTATGTTCCGCCCATCTTTCGTTCTACCCTTCTGGACTCGGCTCATACTTCTCCGGGCTCTGGACACCCAGGTAGCCGACGTACCTTCTCGCTCTTACGTCAATGCTACTGGTGGCCCACCATGCCTCAGGATATCTCCCAGTTCGTCAAGGGTTGCTCAGTCTGCACTGTTACCAACACTCCCCGAAGACTCCCAGAGGGCAAACTGGTTCCTCTTCCCATTCCTCAACGACATTGGTCACACATAGGCATTGACTTCATGACAGATCTACCCATTTCCAACCACAACACTTGCATGTTCGTAGTCGTAGATCGCTTCTAAAAGGCCTGCAAGCTTATTCCCCTCAAGGGATTACCTACAGCCTTCGAAGCAGCCGAAGCCTTATTTCAAGACGTGTTCCGCCACTTCGGCATCCCCGAAGACATAATATCGGACAGTGGACCCCAGTTCATCTCAAGAGTCTGGCAGGCATTCCTCAAACTCCTTGGAGTATCCGTTAGCCTCTCCTCCGGTTACCAGACTGAAAGAAAGATTCAAGAGATCGGGAGATACCTGAGGTCCTACTGTCAGCAGAACCAGGACAACTGGAGCCATTTCCTCCCTTGGGCAGAATATGCTTAAAATTCCCTACGTCAATCCACCACAGGGCTCACCCCATTTCAATGCATCCTAGGTTACCAACCTCCTCTATTTCCCTGGTCGGGTGAGCCCTCAGAGGTTCCAGCAGTCAACCACTGGTTTGAGCAGAGTGAGAGGGTATGGGTCTCAGCCCACGTGCATCTCCAGCAGGCAGTGTGGAGACACAAGAGACAAGCTGACGTCCACCGAACACCTAGCCCTAGCCCTCGCTACCAACCGGGATAGAAGGTATGGCTCTTGACGCGGGACATCTGTATCCGCCTGCCCTGCCGTAAGCTGAGTCCCCGGTACATAGGTCCATTCACAGTGCAGAGGCAGCTCAACGAAGTCACTTACAGATTGAACCTACCACTTCACTCCTGAATTTCACCATCCTTCCACGTATCACTCCTCAAACCTCACTCTGAACCTCTTTTTTCTCCTCCCACAGAATCTGGTGATGACGAAGTGCTTCCTCATTCCAACATCGCAGAGGAAGAGCCCATCTATTTGAGCCATCCTGCACTCACAACGGCGGGGTGCCAGACTGGAATACCTCATCGATTGGGAGGGTGTTACGTGATGATATCCTCGATCCCACACTCCTCACACAATATCACTCTAGACATCCAGATCGACCAGCTTCCAGAGGTCGAGGTAGACCGTCGTCATCGTCCCATCCAGTCGTCAGGAGACTCCCATGGAGAAGGGGGTACTGTAACGGAGTCACCAGATCAGCAAGCTCCACCCTCTCGTTCACTTTCCCCGGACTTCTAATTCGCCGCACCTGCACATCCTCAATCACCCTCACTATAAAAAGACTCTTTCCCTTCACTTCCTTGTATGGTCTTGTCCTTACCTTACCACACAGACTCTCAAACCTGAATCCTTACCTGAATACTTACCATGAAGATCCCGTTCCTGTTCTTCTCCGACCATTATCTCCTGCTTCATCCGCCATCTGTTCTCTGCATGCTGTATCCAGCCCACATTTATAACAGAGATATCAAGTTAACCATCGAGCTAAGTTCCACATCCAGTTCTTATTCTTCATATTCTATATTCATATTCTTATTCTACTCACCAATCATCACTGCAGTTCACTTCTGTGCCTCTGTTCAATAAACACTCTTTTCATTACAACTCACCTGTCTGCTCCTCTCTATAACCGTGACAACATGACCATAAACAATAAAATTATAATGCATTCATGCCATGTTGCAACTAAAAACGTAAAACTTTTATGCATTTTGGCTATTCGTTTACACGACAACAGCGTTTTGGGTACTTGAAAATGCAAAGTTTTGAAAACGGGTTTCAAAGTGCAAGTTTTTAAAAACGGTCTCCGTGTAACGCGAGACTCCGTGTAAGCAAAAACGCGAATTTTTGAAGACGACGACGTCATGCACATGCGTATTACATGTTCAGTCTATAGTGTTTCATTGCCATCTAGTGGCCTGGCAGCAGAATGCACCATTTTTATGGATTTCACGGATCCGTGTGATGGTGATCGTTTTGACAATGGTGTCGTCTGTACGCGGAAAACTCAAAGGAAAAACGTCTCCGCTTTAAGCGCATCGTTGTCGTGTAAATGTACTCTTAGCTCTCAATTTCAACAAGTTGTAGTTACGAATTGTACGAGGATATTAATGGTTTTTACAAGTGTGTGTAATGACGTTCCCTTTCAAGGGGTCAAAAACGCTGTTTGGAAATCGCACATACAGTGTCAACCTTAATTAAATACGACTGATCCACCCAATCAAGTCCTTTATTTGATAGTTGAATGAGTTTGACAGCACTGTTTACAGGAATCCACTTGTCTGACTGGTTCAGCTGGTCCTGATCAATCATCAGTCTGTCACTGCAGAAAGTCTTTCACTTTAAATACACAATCAAAAGCTTGAACTTTTGCAAATATTCTGATAATCAATAAAGATTACAGATTCTCTCACCTTGCAGGGCTCTTGAGCACATTGCCCCAATCGAATTGCTGGTTGAGGAGGAGCAGAAGGCTGTAAAACAGATCAGAAATCATTCAAAAGCACTGAAGATCTTGAACTTCAGCGTATCCCATCATGCATTATGTACTGTAACTCATGTGCCCCGAAATCGCAAGATGTAATAGAAAACATTCCACTTAATTTAAATTAATTAGATACATATAATTTGGTAGAAAAAAACAAAGTGTTGTACATTTTATTGATGTAAAGATAATATGGTATATGCAGGCCTTTTTTGCACAACATTTGCAATTGTTTGCAATTGTTTTAAATTTGTGTAATAAAACTAACACCGGGAGAGCCGCGATCGGATTGGGTTAAAGTTACTCAGTCAGGGGTAGTAGGCCGTCAGTAAACAAAATGCTGAAATATATTTAAAAGTATGTCAGTGAGCCTCCGTCTTGTCTTTAATCGTCTTATTTTACGTTAAAATATATGCATTATGAACAAAGAACCGTCATTATTTCCAACTTCCAAGCAATAGGTGTTTTTGTTAATCCTGTCGACATTTAGTTGTGAATGGGGTCTCCCACACTGCTGGATCCACACACATCATTTCTCCCCTTGGGTTTTAAATTTTCAGGAAGGAAAAAAAATTCCACTCCCCCGTCCAAACTTTTAGGATACCGGGTATCAGATTTGCTCAATCCATACACACAACGCTTCGCCATCTTTTCCTCGCTCGAAAGCTTGCCAGACCTCCCGCGCCTAGTTACGGTTGCTAAGACAGGATTGGCCAGTGGCGGTTTTCAGGCGTGGCTTACCGAAGGGTCAATTAGAAGCACCACAATTTTATATTTGTGTCTTCTGTTAGTTACATAACGACTAGTGAACAGACATGTAGAAGTTTATTTTAAAATGCTAAGTATTGAAAATATAATAAATAAAAGCTCTGTAAACACATGAATTTTGT
This sequence comes from Siphateles boraxobius, assembly GCF_051911475.1. NCBI lineage: Eukaryota > Metazoa > Chordata > Actinopteri > Cypriniformes > Leuciscidae > Siphateles > Siphateles boraxobius. The sequence goes on from NW_027508782.1 coordinate 215,594, forward strand.
GCAAGACTGTAAGTGAGTCCCATCGAGTAATCAGAAGTTCTACACACAGTTAAAGTCTTTACACCTTTTTGAACACTTGGGCCATCTAGAGAAAATACGTCATGCAAGTAGACAAGTGGTCAAGAGCAAAGACAGCAAGTGTGGGTATTTGGACAAGGGATTTGTTTTTATAAATCACAACTCATGCGTGGGAAGTGGCGTACGGCTCTTTAAGGGTCTGTTTTGTGCGACGCAACGGTTATAAATGAGGCCCAGATCCAGGCCACATCTGGTACATGTGGATTCAACTTGTACCAGATGTTAAGTCAAACTCTCCCGCCAGATTTAAAATGAGGCGTGAGGATTGGCCACCCTGGGTCACATGACCATAAACGATGAAATTATGCTGTGTTCATGATATGTCGTAATTACCGTAATTTTTAAACTAAAAACGTAAAACTTTTTATGCGTTTTGGCTGTTTGTTTACACGACAAGAGCGTTTTGGGTGCCTGAAAACGCAAAGTTTTGAAAATGGGTTTCAAAGTGCAAGTTTTTAAAAACGGAATTTGTGAAGACGATGACGTCATGCACATGCGTATTACATGTTCAGTCTATTAGCCTAGTATTTCATCGCCATCTAGTGGCCTGGCAGCAGAATGCACCGTTTTTAGTCGTTTTCACGGATCCGTGTGAATGGGAATCGTTTTGACAATGGTGTCGTCTGTACGCGGAAAACTCCAAGGAAAAACGCCTACGCTTTAAGCGTATCGTTGTTGTGTAAATATACCCTAAGCTCGTAAGGACATTAACGCTTTTTACGAGAAGTTGGAATCTCATAATCATTGTAATATGTTATGGCGTGAAATGACATTCCCTTTCAAGAGGTCAAAAACGCTGTTTGGAATTCGCACATACAGTGTCAACCTTAATTAAATACGACTGATCCACCCAATCAAGTCCTTTATTTGAGAGTCGAATGAGTTTGACTGCCCTGTTTACAGGAATCCACTGGTCTGACTGGTTCAGCTGGTCCTGATCAATCATCAGTCTGTCACTACAGAAAGTCTTTCACTTTAAATACACAATCAAAAGCGTGAACTTTCACAAATATCCTGATAATCAATAAAGATTAGAGATTCTCTCACCTTCCAGGGCTCTTGAGCACATTGCCCCGATCGAGGTGCTGGTTGAGGAGGAGCAGAAGGCTGTAAAACAGATCAGAAATCATTCAAAACCACTAAAGATCTTGAACATCAGGCTCTTGGTCAAAGGCACATTGAGCCTGATCAACTAAAGCCCAGATTAGCATGAAAAAACACTAAACAAAGTTTCTAATGTCCAAACTGTGTAGTTCACTCTTCTTCTTCTCTTTTAGATTTCAATAAGTATTTCAGTGAAAATGTGATTCATATCAATGGTGTAAGATTGAAGATACTGGAAGCACTGGAAGAGAGGGTAAATTAACATTTGAATTTCTCTCTCGTGCACCATTCGAGACGCAAGTCTCCCCTAAGCAATCCTAATCTACATCTAATCTACATGGTTCCATGTACATCAACTTCTGCCCCCAGTAAGTCTGGGACGGTGATTAATGTGAATTCCCACTGTGAACTCATGTTTACATTTGAAAAGAGGTTTCTGCCTTGGTCTGTCTACATATTGAAATGCAACGAGAGGCTCGGGCGATTCTGTAACTCAGACAAGCCTGTGATGCAAAGTGTATGCAAGACACTTCGGATCATGTATTGTATAACGTCACGGTATTGCATCTTCTCTCTTTATTCTAGAGCATTTAATGTTTGAATCTATTATCATTGAACTGATTATGCAATTGGCGAGATACATATACCTGACATAATAAATTGTAAACATTTGATTTTATTATCAACTCTAACATTATATTCAGTAAAGAGTTAAAAAGAATAGTCAAACATTCGCTCACACTTGATGCACAGATATCATTAAAACCTTTTTCATTTATGAAAGAACGAGTTAATACATATGAAAAAATTTATTTAATTTAATCAAATTACTTTGCCACGCGGAAAGACGGTAACGCACAGAAACCTTCACCCGCTGACTGGAAAACCTTTGGGCCGATCGAGCCGCGCTTACAATGGCATTTGTAAAGTTATCGTATATGTACTCATTCGTTACTCATAAATGATGTTATTATTTATATTTCTATAAATTATCATGATATTATATGTATATAAATATAAATGATGTAATGAACATAACATATGACGTTCAAATATCATCGCTCTAAGAAGAAAATATTCTTTTTAGGGGATCCTGTCATTGGGATAATTTTAAGGATTTAGTTTTTACTCACTTTTAATTTTGATTACATTTTATTAGTTTAACAGCTCGTAAACATACTTAATCACTTTTCTTATCACAAAAATATAAATTATTATTAGTATTATGCAATCATTTAAGACATTTCTCCTTGAATAGAACTTTTTTTTGGCATTATGAACTATAAAATTGATTTAAGAACGCAAGTGTTCCATATAGAAGCCCATTAAACCTTTTCTTTTCTACGAGTCATAACACAAACATCAATGTCAGTGGAAACACGTGTTTAAATTTTATGAAATACACAGAGATTTTTAGGTTTAGAATAAGAGTTGAATCACTTACGTTTGCCATGTTCTGTAGATGTGTAATGCTCAAGCTCTTGTGTCTGAGTCTGTCTCAGAGCGTGAGAGACCAGCTCTTATACAGAAATCTCAGTCATAAGTCATGCAGAATATGTGCCTCCTTTCTCAGTTCAAAATACTTTCACTTACAACAGAAACAAACATTTACATTATCTTCCAAATGTCATGTGTAAATTTTTGACTCTATTGTTTAAACTCTTTATATATAAATTAGTGTCTTGAAGACTTAGTCTCAGGAAACCTCAGGATTTTCTCCACGTTCTTTCAGTAATTTAGTGGGTATTGGATCTAATAAACATATTGTTGATTTAGAGGCACTGATACGTTTATTTAGATTTTCCTGTCCTATAGTCCTACACCACTGCAATTGTTTTTTAAAGGGCAATAATTAATCATAAAACGCTGTCAAAGGTTGTACTGTCAGAGTGAGTGCAGAAAATGAGGCGAGTAGAATCCAATTGCAAAGAACAGCAGTTTATTTGGCAATGAGAGAAGTATCGATGGTCAGAAGTGAAGGACTGAAGCAGTTAGAACACTGGCAACGCAGGGATGCAATGGGCAGAGAATCCAGGCAGGTCCGGCAAGCGACAAAGGAGATCCGGAGAAACGGTAATCCACAGGACCGGAAACTGGATGACAGAGAAAACGTGCACAGTAGTCCAGTGAAGGCCTCACAACGATCTGACAAGGACAGGACAAATCACACACAATAAATAGGGTGCCGAAATGATGCACAGCTGGCGCAGATCCGCTAATCAGCCACAATAACGACCCACTACCACACACACTACACCTAACACTCACACAGAGCAAGGGGCGAGACAGTGAATCCATGAACCGTGACAGTAACCCTCCACGAGAACTTACCCGTAGATTGTAATCATCAATAAGGGCATGATCCAGGATGTCCCTAGCAGGGAACCAACTTCCCTCCTCTGGACCGTAACCTTCCCAGTCCACCAAGTACTGAAATCCTTGTCCCCTCCGTCTTGCGTCCAAAATACGATGAACCGAATAGGCTGGTTCCCCATCCACGAGACGCGGCAGGGGGGGACCCGGGGCAGGCGGGTTAATATGAGAATGAAATACGGGTTTCAATTTGGAAACATGGAAAACGGAATGAACCCTCCTGTACACAGGAGGGAGTTTGAGGCGTACTGCCACAGGGCTAAGAATTTTTGGGACGGAACAGGCCGATTAATTTGGTAGCCAGTTTATTACGGAGTGGAGAGGAATGTTCTTCAAATAAAGCCACACTTTTTGACCAACAACGTATACGGGAGGCTTCAGCCGGTGGCGATCGGCCTGAGCCTTAGTGCGCCTTAGTCTCACTGGCTCTTCTCCACGTGCGGCGACACCTCTTGACGAAGGCGTGAGCAGAGGGAACAGCGACTTCGGATTCCAGACTAGGAGAAAATGGGTGGCTGGTAACCTAGACTACACTTAAAAGGAGAGAGGCCCGTGGATGAAACTGGTAACGAGTAATGAGTGTACTCAACCCAAGAGATCTGTTGGCTCCAGGAGGAAGGATTCTGAGACACCAATCTTGGTTGGCTCGCTCCGCTTGACCGTTGGTCTGGGGATGAAACCCAGACGACAAGCTAACACTCCCCCCCAGAAAATGACAAAACTCTCTCCAAAATTTGGATATAAATTGGGGCCTTCTGTCGGAAACCACATCTGTCGGGAGGCCATGAATGCGAAAGAATTGATTTACCACAGTAACCGCTGTCTCTTTAGCTTAAGGTAATTTGGGTAAGGGAATAAAATGAGCCGCCTTCGAGAACCGGTCCACTACCGTCAAAATGACAGTATTACCCTGGGAAGGTGGAAGACCCGTAACCAAATCTAGTACCATGTGGGACCGGGTCTCGAAGGGACAAGCAGCGGTTGGAGCAACCCATCCGGGGGATGATTGGAAGTCTTGCCACGAGTGCAAATGGAACAAGCCAAAACAAACTCCCAAATATCACGAGCCATAACGGCCACCAGAATCTTTGCTTAACCAAAAAACTGGTATGACTTACTCCTGGATTGCAAGCCACATTGGAACCTACATTACATAGTTGACTCTTGTTCATGCTGACAATCATGAACCATATTTATACACACATATTTAAGCACTCTTTTGTTGTCTATCTTTTTTAATTTAGTTGCTTGTTCTATGTGTTATGTGTTTGACTATGTACAGCTGTACAGTATGTTCTTATTTATTCCTGTAGCCTCTTGGCCAGGTCATGTTTGTAAATGAGAACTGGTTCTCAAAAAGTTTACCTGGATAAATAAAGGTTAAATAAAATAAAAAAACATGACCCCACCGAATCATGTCGGACTGGACTCCCTCCGGCACGAACAACCGACCCGGTGGGCAATCGGGCGGAGGTGTTATCCCTTCTAAGGCCGTGCGGATCTTCGACTCGACCTCCCATGTGAGTGTGGAGACAACGAGTCTCTCAGGTAAAATGCACTCGGGAGTAGACGGGCGCTCGGAGCGGTCAAAAATGCGAGACATCCATCGGGTTTGATGTTCTTGGAACCCGGGCGGTACGAAAGCGGAAAATCAAAACGACCGAAAAAAAGTGCCCACCAAGCCTGCCTGGGGTTCAGTCATTTAGCGGACCTGATGTATTCGAGGTTCTTGTGATCGTTCCAGACGATAAAGGGTTCCCTCCCTCCCTCTAACCAGTGGCGCCATTCCTCCAATGCTAACTTGACTGCCAACCACTCTCTGTTACCAATATCATAGTTACTTTCGGCAGTCGACAAGCGATGAGAAAAAAATGCGCATGGGTGCATCTTGTCGTCCGCGGAAGCCCGCTGAGAGAGAACTGCACCTACCCCCACCTCTGACGCATCAACCTCCACCACGAACTGACGTGAAGGATCAGGGGCAACAAGAATGGGAGCTGAAACGAAGCAGCTCTTGGGGTCGGTAAATGGCGCTTCCGCAGCATTAGACCACCTGAACATCATTCTGGTGGAGGTCAAGGCGGTCAGAGGTGCGGCTAGTTGGCTGAAATTACGAATAAAACGTCCGTAAAAATTGGCGAATCGTAGGAACCTCTGCAGGGCCTTACGGAAATCTGGAATTGGCCAATCTACCACAGCCTTAACCTTGCCAGGATCCATGCGCACTCCCTCAGATGAGACAATGTAGCCCAAAAAGAAAGAAAATATCAATATGTCATCCAGGTAAACATAAATGAACTGATCGACCATGTCTCTCAACACATCATTGACGAGTGCTTGGAAAACGGCGGGGGAGTTGGACAGGCCGAACGGCATAACCAAATATTCTAAGTGCACCCTGGGGGTATTAAACGCTGTTTCCCACTCATCCCCCGTTATTTATGCGGACCAAATGGCGTTACGCAAGTCCAATTTCGTGAAAAGAGACCCTCCCTGCAACCACTCGAAAGCTGAAGACATCAACGGTAAAGGATAAGTATTCTTTACCGTGATGTTGTACAGCCCTCAATAGTCAATACATGGTCGCAGAGAACCATCCTTCTTCCCCACGAAAAAAAACCTGCCCCAGTGGGAGATGAAGAAGGACGGATGATCCCGGCTGTCAGAGAATCAGAAATATATTTCTCCATGACCTCCCTCTCTGGGACAAAGAGCGAGTATAGCTTGCCCTTAGCCGGAGACGTACCTGGCAGTAAATCTATAGCACAGTCATAGGGACAATGCAGAGGAAGAGAAGCAGCCCGGGACTTACTGAACACCTCCTTCAGGTCGAGATACTCAGATGGCACATTAGACAGATTCACTGACTCCTCCTGCAACACAGAACAAGAAACAGACGGACAAGCAGACACAAGACAAGAGGCATAACAATGATCACTCCTGGCTGATACCGAACCTTGGCCACACTCGACCTTGGGTTGATGCTGAATCAGCCAAGGGTGTCCCAACACCACGGGTGCAAACGGTGAGTTGGTGAGGAGGAAGGAAGTCCTCTCGGTATGGTTACCGGACTTGACCAGGGTGAGAGTACAGGTGGACTGAGTGATGCTCGGGAGTGTCTGTCCGTTTAGGGCGTTGATGTAAAATGCGATGATCGAGTGCTGTGATGGGTATCTGAAGATGCTTGGCCAGGGAAGAGTCAGTAAAGGAAAGTCCTCTAGCTCTCCGACGTTCCTTCTCCTCCCGGGAAAGCCAAGCTCGACCAACCTGCATGGGCACCTGATTGAACGAGGGACTGACCGTGTTCCCCACTGGAGAGCTCCGGGAATTCCGGAACCAGGGTCTGGCGTGACCGACTCTCTCGTTGTTGAAGACGCGCATCCACGCGCAACGCCAATCCGATAAGCTCATCGAGACTTCTAGGTAACTCAAGCATATAAATCTCTCTTTGAGCACGGTCAGCCAACCCATGCAGGAACATGTCCCACTGCGACGACTCGTTCCATTTGCACTCGGCGGCCAGGGTCCAGAACTCGATGGAATAGTCTGAGACTGTGTTGTTGTTCTGGCGGAGGTCAAAAAGGAATTACAAACCTGCGCACATATATTCAAACGCACTTAACTATTGAATCAATTCTTAATGCGCATGTGAACGCCATCAGCGTCTATCACAGGTTCACGTTTAAAGTCTGTTTAGAGAGAACGGTGTCGTCTTAGCGGCCCCTAATTTAATAACAAATGATCATTTAGACGGAAGTGAATCAATCAAAACTAACTTTAGCTGGAAAAAACATTTTTCAAGAGCCACTATAAAACCAAACCAATCTTTGTTACCTTAAATTATATGTTTATCTCTGTAAAGCTGCTTTGAAACAATCTACATTGTTAAAAGCGCTATATAAATGAGGATGACTTGACTTGAGGTCGGCAAGTTTGCGAGCCGCCTCACGGCCCACAACCGCGCGATCGAACACCCGTCTCAATTCTTCACTGAGTGCCTGGAACGAGGAACAGCAGGGATGTTGATTCTCCAACACCGCCATTCCCCACAGAGACGCGCACTCTGACAAAAGGGGCAATACCAAGGCTACCCTGGATTGTTCAGTGGCGAAAGTCAAGGGCTAAAGAGAGAAAAAGATAGAACATTTAGTCAAAAATGCTCTACAAAGATTTGTCTCACCAGAGTATCTGATAAACTGTAATGGGATATTCAGTTCTCGGTTTATTGTTAATCTACTAAACAAGAACCTTGGATTGGTTAGGTTATTTTCCATAAGTTTGCGGAGATGCATTTGGAGCGATTATAAATTAGTTTTTTTTCAAAATATGTAACGCAAGTTACTTTGTTTTCCCATTTATTGACTGGCACCTTGTTGAGAGAAAGCAGGAGTAATGCAGAGGCGTTGTGTGTGAACATGATGGTTATTAGTTCTAGACTAAATGTGAGCACTTGCACAAAAAACAGGCTCAGTATTCCTCAAAATAAAAAAAACAGTCAAATGCAAACTCACACACAAACCTGCAATAATTAAATGTGAAATAATAAATGTATACTTTATGTATTTAATCTCACTGTACTCCCTATAACACCCCTGCTTTACATTTTACACATTTGTTTCATTCTTTTATTTTTCCTATTCTTCTGTAATCATCTGCATTTTCTTCAGCCTGAGGCTTATTCATTTCATTTTGATTTTAAAGGGTCTTTACATTTATGGAGCCCAATACATGATATATTGTGGCCACGAATTAACAATTATTTCCCAAGACTTACCAATATGTCAGCAGCAACTTTTACTTATTCAATACGTTGTCATAAGTAAATCGTGCATATGATATAATAATTCATAACCTTTTTTTAACAAGGGAATGAATTCTCAATTCATGGGAATAAATTCTTAATTTGTGACCACGATATATATTTTTTGTTTGCATGTCACATACGGTGCTCCATAATTTCTGAAGGATCATGTGACACTGAAGACTGGAGTAATGATGCTGAAAATTCAGCTTTGATCACAGGAATAAATAACACTTTACTATATATTCACATAGAAAACACTTGTTGCAATATTGTTTCACAATATTACTGATTTTACTGTATTTTTGATTAAATAAATCCAGCCTTTGAGAGCATAAGGGCCGCTTCACCCAGAACTGTGCTAATTTTCAACTATTTTTCAATGCAAACACGCGCTAGTTTTACCGCCGCGCTCGAGTCTTTTGCAGCGTCTCATGTTTTGACTTTGTAAAAATGCGGCACTCAAGTCAAAATGATAAAACTTTTAAGTCCCCCTGTGTTGAAAATCACGTTTTTAATGTTGTTTATATGTCTATGTGGTGTTTTTAATATGCTTTCAGACAAAGCATGTGTAAATTCATAAGTCGACAGCATTGCTGAGTATTTTCCGCTTAAAACTACAATGAACCAAAGACAGTCTCAAAAACACAGTTTGAGATCGCTGGTGTTTCTGACGTCACAAACTACCTTGTATCCAATCAGATCAACGTGTGATCGTCAACGAGTGGATCTCTTAGCTGAGTGAGTGGAGGAGGGGCTCATTTGCATATTCATAGAACCGCACATAATAAATGAGGCAAGGGTGTCGAGTAACATTCAAGATATTATAAGGCATGAACATTTTTTTCTCAAGGAAAAAAACATTTAAATATGTAATTTTGGTGATTAAAGATGAGCTTTAAGGGATAAAATTAATGAATACAGGACAGCTTGACAGCTTTAAAACATTAACAAAGACGTTGTCACATCTATTTGATCTTTACCTCAAAACACATGAATTTTAAAAGACATCAGTCAGAAAAACATTAAGCTCTACACGTTATTGATTCATTTCTAAAATTAAATGCAACGCACATAACAGTTAGTCAGATTGGGAGTATCGCTTCTTTATTTCTTAAATAAACTTCAGTTTACAAGGTTGTCTAAAGGTGCATCTGTGTTTCTCTCTGTTTCAGACCCTCTTTCTGAACTCCACGAGACACTCGTCCATCCAGAAACACTGCATTCTTCTGTTCGATGACGGGATTCGTGACTTTAGTTTCACTAAATGAACAACATAGTGTGTTTATTAACTTCAATGGTGATGCATGAAAAGAAACATTCTGTTACATAACCAAAAGTTGTGAAAAACATTTCCTACAGACGTTCAATAAACAAGTTATTCAATAAAACAGAATATCTGCGATCAAGCTTCAGTCAGAGATCATTCCAGATGGACGATCCCAGGATTAATATTCCTGTCCTACGGGATAAAGTCCTCACAGACGTTATAGATTCGAGAAATATTCCTTCTGGAACTTCTGGAACTCCTCCTCCGTGAAGACGGATTCCTCGGCCTGTTTTTTGGCGGCTCGATCCGGTTGATGACAAGCGCGGCGACTGGAATTATTCTCTACAATCTAAACAAAACATATATTTTTAAATCATTTAACATACATAATATATCATCACTGATTGAATAGGGCTTTTCACACTGCGTTTAACCCTGGGTTATGATCCCAGTTTTTAACCCTGGGTAGAGGAATGTTTTAGCGGGATTATAAAATCAGAACCGGATTAGCGCTGTTAACCCTGTATTGTGAAGCCAAACTTGTGAGTTGTTTAGGCTAAGAACGATAATTATAACCATAACAATACATATATTAGCGGCCACGCCATTGAATGATATCGTTCTGTTTATAATAAGCGCTGCAGTTTTGGCGTCTGTCTCTTTAAAATGGATTATGATTGGCTGTCAGTGTGTTTATCATTCATTAGCTGGGAAAAAAATTGTCTTGAAAGTGATTCCGACAATATCATCTGTGGCGTTATTATTTCTGTGGTGTGGACTATTCTTTTATATTTAGAAAACGATATCTTTATCGTTATAGTTATCGTCCTTGGTTTGAACGGATCTTTAGAAGGTTACACTAGTTGCTTAGCATTAGCATGTTCCCATTTGCTCAAATAGCAAAAGAAAAAGTTTTCAAAAACGGAAAAAATAGAGATTAATAACGGCAGTCAGAAGAGAGAAATATGTTCTGTCTGTCGAAATAGCTTTAGAATTTACACAAGAGCTTTACTCTCCTTATCTAGGCATTTATAGTCAGATAATTTGTGATATTATAATAAGATATTTGTGATATATCAAATCATCTTTAAAAAAAAAAAGGAAATCATTCTAGTAATAAACGGTTTGTGTTAAAAAAAAGTCATAAAAAAAAGAAAATATAAACATCTTATGATGCAAATGACTGTTAAAACATTACAGTCTGTGAAGTGTCCACGCTCGTGCCTTTATACAGGTCACATGGTGCGTTTGTCCAATCAGTGACACTGACACCGTGAATATGCAAATAAGGACGTTGCCCCAGATGCACAGTGTTAAATGAGTTTATGAATACACAGGGTTAACTGTGTGAAAGTGTGAAAAGCCCTGATAAACCTGAAGAGATTCAGACCTTGGTTGCGAGGCTGCTTTGTGTTTTATTAGCAGAGGACAGGAAATACTTCAGATTTAATCCCAGTTTACTCTTCTTCTGTTTCTTCCTGTATTCGTCTGAGAAAAGCAGAAACATTCATCAGCTGGCGTATAACGTAACGCTGAGGTTTGAGGATGAGAGATTTACCCAGAGCGGATCGGATGTGTTTGTCTTTGACGGTGTGTGTGTTTCTCCTCGAGGATCCTCCGGGTCTCTGGATCTGCCGGATCCGCTTGTGAACGCCCTGTTTATCGGTGCCGATCCGCTTCATCAGCGCAGACTTATGAGAACCGCTCTTCTTCTGTTTGTGCTTCACTGCATCTACAGACACACCGATACAAACCTTTGATTTCAAACAAATAGCTACTACAAACTTACCCTAGTGAAAAAAAGTATGCTTTATTGTATTTGACATATATTCACTTTTTCAATGGTACATTGCAAATATACTAACAAAAATTTGTACTCTCTTTAAATATTTTATATATATATATATGTATTAGAAAAATATACTTGAAGTGCAAATTCTGTTTAAAGGTGTATTTGCACTTTAACTATATTTTTAACTGTTTGCTGAAAATTATCATTGTAACAATGCATCAATGCACAAAGTATACTTTCAAAATACATTATAGTATACAATAGTATATTGAACAAAGTATAGCCAAGTAACATTTGTTTATTAATGTGCATTTCATAGTGTAGACAAAGTGTGCAGTTTTTCTAGTATTTGGATATACTTGTTACTCAAAAATAAATCACTTCTGGTATTGCTACACTCGTAATGAAATTGTAAAGTACTTGTAACACAAATAAAGTAAACTTTAATATCAATAATCAAGCATGTAATTACTCCCTACAGACAATCAGGCATATAATTAAAGTATACTATATTATACACTTTAAGTTATGCTTTGCTACAATTTAATTACAACTAAAATATACTTAGTACAAAATTAGTTGTTCCAAAATAGCATACTTCAAGTTAACATATCGTTAACAAACTTGAAGTATATTGAATTAGTCTGGGTGCAAGTATACTTATAGGCCTATTAACGTTATATTATTATTTTTAACCAGGGAATTCTAGATCCGTCAAGATCAAAAATCGATGAATTACCTTTCTCGCTGAACAGTTCAAGTCCCCTTCGGATCAGTGATGCTGACATGATCAAGCTGATGAAAATAAATGTAGATTAACATAGAATACAATAAAGCGTCGGGTGTTTTCAAGCTAACATGTGAATTCACCATGTGCGCCACAACAACATGTCGATCGGGAAACACGAGCTCCAGAAACAAAGTTCCGCCTGTAGATTAAAAGTAGAGCTAGAACGCTCTCGAAACCAACGTTCAAACAAGGTTCTCTCAAAGTTATAAACAAACGTTCGTTCATATAGATATCTTGTATTTAATAATGTTCTCAAAACGTTAGCACAACAACAAAGAAACTAAAAAGTAACGTTTATTTGTTTGAAATATTTTAGTTGTAGCTATGTCTATGATGTTTGTCTAACGTTCCGGTCCGAGAACATTCAGAAGAATATTTTTGTTGGGAAGTTTCTGTTCATATTTAAATGATTTCGTATGGCCCTCTATCTATCTATCTATCTATCTATCTATCTATCTATCTATCTATCTATCTATCTATCTATCTATCTATATATATATATATATATATATATATATATATATATATATATATATATATATATATATATATACATCCATCTATTGTGGTAGATTTTCCCCCAACGCACTTGGGCAAAAAGAGTACAACATTTTTTATAGAATAAGAGCATGGCAAAGGTGACATGATTCATTACATAATTTTTCTCCAAAATGGTTGGTTCTTATTCAGCAAACTCTTCTGTTACTATATAAGCTTTGTTATTCAAAGTCATGAGTTTATGTATTTAAACATCTGTCTTTCACTTCCCCTTTTGTTATATTTGGACATGATTCAGACACACTTACTGACCTTGACCAAAGTGTTTGGAAACATTTCAGATTTCAAAAGCATATAATTGTTAATCCTGCAAGAAAAATAAATGTTAGTTATGATTGATTAAAAAATTTATCTATCTATCTATCTATCTATCTATCTATCTATCTATCTATCTATCTATCTATCTATCTATCTATCTATCTCTCTATCTCTCTATCTATCTATCTATCTATCTATCTGTCTGTCTGTCTGTCTGTCTATCTATCTATCTATCTATCTATCTATCTATCTATCTATCTATCTATCTATCTATCTATCTATCTATCTATCTATCTATCTATTCTGTGCAGTTGTTTTCAACGGTCTTAAATATGGTTTTGTAATTTTCTGAAAATTTCAATCACACTGAATTAGAGCGGTCAGACTTGAAATGGATTTCCAGAAATGCTTTTTGTATATCATGATTTCAAACCACATTCAAATGAAGCTCAAAACACATTTCATGTGATTTTCTGCCATTCACATTTGCTAAATATGACCGGATTCCAACAAAAATACACAAAAATCTGATTTGGGCAAATCTGAACAAGGTTATAGACTTCCATTGACAAAGGATGAGAAGGATATCAGAACTAAGGGTGAGATGTTCTGACTTAGCCTGGAAAAAAGTCTTTAAATGTACAGAAGACCCTGTGACTGCCTTGTTGAAATGATGCTATTTCATTGTAATTGCTAACAAATGAGTCATTGTCAATGTCAGATTTCAACTTTCCATCCTATAAAATGTTATTCAGTTGTCTGAGGCCTTTACTGTTCATTTACACTGAACATGTGAGTGTCTCAGCAAGTCTTAGATTGAGATAGTGATGATAATCTCGGGATGTTATTTAAGTCAATAAGGGGTTTTTGACAGTGTTGAAATCGTACAGTCCCTTGACCAGCGTTTGTTTGCTTCAGCCCAAACTTTCAACACAGAAATGTCAAAACAAAGTAGATTTCGAACATGCATTGTGGTGTAGAATCTCTGAAATCTATGAAACTACTGAAGCTTTTTTTATCATTGGCATTTTGGAAACTGAAAACATGTCTGTGTTTTGATAGGCAGGTCATTTAAACGATCAGAAATCTTACCGACAGTTGTAATCGAAATTATTCACCCTGCATTGCAAATCAGGTTTATTGGCAAAAATGTACAGACTTTCAGATGTTTGCAATGAACAAATCAAACAAAATAGCAAGTGTATTATCTCATGATGTACACGTCCTGAAGGAGGCGCTAGAGTTACAGAGCTGAGCAGATTCTGATATTAGATTACAAAAATCAGTGAAAGTTCAAGTCTTTTATAACTACCACTTTATTAACGAACTGTAGGCTACTTAGAAAACAAGTCAAAGTACATTTAAATGCAAAGCTTTTTGGAAAATACAAAATAAGTCCATGTAGGCCACATTAAAAATGTGTAGGTAGCTTTTTTGAAAATACACATTTTTAAAAAGTTTTCCTTATAATGTTAATTTGTTGCTATATAGGTAGGCCTGATTAGACCTACTAAAAGTCAATTTTGAGAAAACTATAGGCTGGTCTAAAAAGTAGACATTTAAACATTCATATTAGAAAAAAATTATAAATTCATTTCCAGGCATCGTTATTAACGTATTTAGGTTAAAGCACCACATGACGTCATGTAGGAAGAAGAAAACGTCTTTTTTTAAGGAAAGAAAAGCGAGGGGATTTTTTAGAGGAGCTTTTGATTCTGAGAGAAGTGAGACGCGGTTACAGAAGCGAGAAACAAACCGCAAGGATTTTACCAGTGTATTCTCTTCAAACGAAAAAAAAAAAAAAAAAACATACAGAGAGAGAGAAAGAACGAAAAGGAAACCCCTTTATCTCTAAAACCTTGAGTAACGTTAAATGAAAGGTCTGAAAGTTGGCTTGTGTTCCCGCTGGACGACGGAGAGATGGAGAGCAGGTCAGTTTCTTCATGTGTTTCAGTACATAGGATTATTTAGGGGCCAAGAAACGCTAACCATTTTCTGAAATATATTGTTAATATCTCAACAGCTCAACAGTCAAGCCCTCAGACTGATTTTAAATCGTAATTTTGACCACCTCTGAAATGGGCCATAGGCTAATGAACATTACCTGAGCTGTTGTTGAACTGAATGAACGAAGCAAACTATATTTCCGCAATTTAACACTGAAATGGGAGCGCGTAGTGTGTGTGTGTGTGTGTGTGTGTGTGTGTGTGTGTCTGCTGGGATGGATGGTGTTTGTGATAGTGGAAAAAGTGTAGGGGACAGAGAAGGATGTGACAGCAAAGGTGTCAGTGCTGAGGATGTAGAGCCTCTTTTTTTCTCGTAATCACACTGTGTGTGTGTGTGTGTGTGTGTGTGTGTGAAAGTGTTTGTGGTGTAGATATTTTTTGCGATTCTAGGAAGAAACAAGATAACAGCCCATTGGACTATAATACACCACATCAGTTGCTTGAGCCTGCTTGCTAAAGGCCTATTTTGTCAAATTCATAATGAGAATGAGATCTCATCAGTTGTTAATAGGCTAGAGTTCATCAGTAAGTTCGCTGAATGTTGTTTAGAGAGAGAGAGAGAAGAGAGAGTGTGAGTGTGTGTGTGTGTGTGTGTGTGGAGTTGACTGTGGTAGCCTAATACCACATGTTTTTCACCGACCTATATAGTTCAGAAGCCTGACACTGTTTTAAGCAACTTTTAACTTTATCTCAAACTCTTTCGCTAGTGGTTTAATGAAGCGGTTATTTTGCGTTTGTTATCTTGTCCAAATTAGGTCAGAGAGTTTTAAGAGAATATGAGCCCGTTTGGTTTGTCATGTCACATATTTTGTGCTTTAATTCTGTGCACGCACATATAATGGATGTTGTTATGAAGGTATAGAGTGTTTTTCTTTACCGTTTCCCTCTGTTGACACGAGCTGAAGGACAACTGTGGAAAGCTGTGAAAGTTTCTCTCTGTTTCGGTTTCGCCACAATAATTTGTCAGTTTGGATCTCAATTCAGAGGTTGAAATGGCCGAAATGACTGACTGAAACACAAACCAACGAAATTAACTCCTCGTCAAGCAAAAGTTGGTTAGCGTACCCTACTTTCACTTGTAATAGTATTCAAAGAACTTCTCGATCTTGTTCTCTGTATGCTGATGTGTTATAGTGTTTCCTCAAACAATGTTGCCCAATGGCCATAGCCTAAATAAACAAACTTTTCGCTCACACTACTACTTGTTTTAACTCTAGCTTGTATCTAAAATAAAATAAAAATCATATTTGTTTTGCATAATTTAAACAAAAGTACAGCTTGATCATTTCATCTCAAGAAAAGTATTATTTTTTGAAATAGCCTAATGATGTTTTGAAAATAAAAATATTTTCATTTTTGCATAATTTAAACAAAATTACAGTTTGATTTGAAATTACGGTAAACACATTTATTTAGCCTACCGTAATTTCCAATCAAGCTGTAATTTTGTTTATTTTCAAAATATAGGTAATTATTAAAAAAAGAATAATGAAATGTGACAATTTATGTGATATATATATATATACAATTTTGAAATAAAATGTTTTCTTCCCACACGCATAAATTGTCAAGTTTCATCTCAAGGTCACTAACTTAAAAAACAGTGATTAAAACTTGTACTTTTGAAAATGAGTTATTAGTGGCTACTTGTTTTTGATGTAATAGTTTACAAATAATTTTTGTTGGGAAAAAAATAATGAATTCTTATAATTTAAAGTTGAAAGTTGCATAAAATGCGTTTAACATAATGTGCGTAGCACAAATAGACGAGGAAGTCTTAAGACCTGCTGAAGGTCGTGGAAATTCCCTGTAAAGTTCTCACATTTTGTTCACTTTTGACATTCAAATATTCTGCAATGGCTGAAAGTATTGGCAATAACATATGTAGTGTTGTAGTGTTTTGCTGCTTTAGTATTTATTGATTATTTCACATGTTGGTAACACTTTAGAAAAATGTTCCGTCATTAATGAATAACTACAGTAACAACTAAGTAATGCACTATTAACTAGTAATTACTATTATCTATCAATAATCTCTGAATAATGAGTAATAGTATAATAGCACTGATTAGTTCACCTTTTAGATGATCGTTACTGGTTTTTGAAATCTCCCATGCTACTAAGAACTACTGGTTCATAATTAACATGAATAATGCATAATGTGTAATCCATTCTGAAGTGAAGATCATAGGATTAGTAAAGTGAAAACTAGTAATGACTTAAGTCATCGTACGCTTTTGAGGTTTTTGTAAGGGTTTTGTATAGTAATGACTCAAGCGCTACTACATCCTTCTGAGGGAATCATTATCTGGATCAGTATTCTTGCGTTACTCTTGTTCCTGTGTGAAGTTGTAAACTTAAAGTTGTAAACTTTTCAATGATCAGTTCTTAAAAGAACCATTTTTTTTAGTGTGAAGAACATTTTAAAAATCCAAAGAAGCATTTTCCACAGTAAAGAACCTTTTGTGGAATGGAAAGATTCTATGGATTTTTAAGATTCTTTGTGGAACCATGGAAGCCAATAAAGACCTTTATTTTTAAGAGTATAGTGAAAACATTCAATGTATGAAAAGAGTCAGTATTTAAAGTGTTAACTTTCTTCTTCATAACCTCTGCGATTCACTCTGGCACAGTAGTGAATATCCCCCAGCAACTGTCAAAATTATTGATGACCGTATAATTGATTGACCTCTTGACCTCGCCCTTCCCCCAGCCCTAACGATGACCTCGCCCCTCCCCCAGGCCTAACGATGACCTCGCCCCTCCCCCAGTCCTAGCGATGACCTCGCCCCTCCCCGAGCCCTAGCGATGACCTCGCCCCTCCCCCAGCCCTAGCGATGACCTCGCCCCTCCCCCAGCCCTAGCGATGACCTCGCCCCTCCCCGAGCCCAAGCGATGACCTCGCCCCTCCCCGAGCCCTAGCGATGACCTCGCCCCTCCCCGAGCCCTAGCGATGACCTCGCCCCTCCCCCAGCCCTAGCGATGACCTCGCCCCTCCCCGAGCCCTAGCGATGACCTCGCCCTTCCCCCAGCCCTAACGATGACCTCGCCCCTCCCCCAGCCCTAACGATGACCTCGCCCCTCCCCCAGCCCTAGCGATGACCTCGCCCCTCCCCGAGCCCTAGCGATGACCTCGCCCCTCCCCAAGCCCTAGCGATGACCTCGCCCCTCCCCGAGCCCTAGCGATGACCTCGCCCCTCCCCCAGCCCTAGCGATGACCTCGCCCCTCCCCGAGCCCTAGCGATGACCTCGCCCCTCCCCGAGCCCTAGCGATGACCTCGCCCCTCCCCCAGCCCTAGCGATGACCTCGCCCCTCCCCGAGCCCTAGCGATGACCTCGCCCCTCCCCGAGCCCTAGCAATGACCTCGCCCCTACCCGAGCCCTAGTGATGACCTCGCCCCTCCCCGAGCCCTAGCGATGACCTCGCCCCTCCCCCAGCCCTAGCGATGACCTCGCCCCTCCCCGAGCCCTAGCGATGACCTCGCCCCTCCCCCAGCCCTAGCGATGACCTCGCCCCTCCCCGAGCCCTAGCGATGACCTCGCCCCTCCCCCAGCCCTAGCGATGACCTCGCCCCTCCCCGAGCCCTAGCGATGACCTCGCCCCTCCCCGAGCCCTAGCGATGACCTTGCCCCTCCCCCAGCCCTAGCGATGACCTCGCCCCTCCCCGAGCCCTAGCGATGACCTCGCCCCTCCCCCAGCCCTAGCGATGACCTCGCCCCTCCCCGAGCCCTAGCGATGACCTCGCCCCTCCCCGAGCCCTAGCGATGACCTCGCCCCTCCCCCAGCCCTAGCGATGACCTCGCCCCTCCCCCAGCCCTAGCGATGACCTCGCCCCTCCCCGAGCCCTAGCGATGACCTCGCCCCTCCCCCAGCCCTAGCGATGACCTCGCCCCTCCCCGAGCCCTAGCGATGACCTTGGGTAACCTCCGGGGCTGAAAATGACCTATGACCATTGACTAATTGGCTAATGTCTATGACCTTGTGAGTATAAGGTGTCTATTGATTATTTTTTTAATTTGACACGTTATAATGGAAGTCATGAGAGTTATTTTTGAGCGTGTCACATGCAGCTCCCTCCCATGAGTGTATCATGAGTATGAATTACACACACAAAAAAGCGTCCAGGAAGAGACATTGTGAATGTTTTGTTTTAATTAAAGCCGCCTTTCCACTGCACACGACATTCGCATACGATTGTCGCATTTCGCCCCCTAGTGTCAGTCGCACGGAACTTTGAAATTGGTCGTGAAGCAACCGTTACCCTCGGCTATTCACAATGGTAAAATGAATGATTTTAATGAATGTAATGCATGCATGAATATATCCACATAAAACAAATGACCCTCAATACATCTAAAATAAAAACATAGTAGATTTTATAGAGCTAATCAATATTAATATTGATTTAATAATTATATAATATTTTTTTCTTCCATAATTATTAATAACCGACATTTTACAGAAAGGCCGTTTACAGAATAACATTAAAGAGTTAAAATATTGGTAATTCTAGGTAATTCTAAATTTATTTCAAAGCTTAATCATAAAAGTTTAAATATGACCGTTTAAAATGAAAAGATTGTTTAAAATAAATCTTTAAAGTTTTAATACATTTGTATATTCTATTTGTCTTTTAGAATATTACTGTAATGATTTTGTATAACGGTGACCTAAAGTATAATTTTTAATAAACAACGTCTGTTCAAAAACTTTAGATTGTTGAACATTTTAAAGAAAAAACTGTACTTAGTCGTCTTAAATCTCATTTATATGAAAATATTCAATCAGCATTTTTGGGTTTCAATTTTTATGGGGCTTTCCATAGCCATAATTATTGTGTCCTTTAATTGCATTTTCTATCCCGTACACCTAAACACGACCATCACAGAAAACTGCATTTTCATATTTAAAAAAAAAAAATGTATATAATTTCTAAGCTGTATTGCACACACACACACACACGCACGCACGCACACACACACACACACACACACACACACACACACACACACACACACACACACACACACACACACACACACACACACACACACACACACACACACAAACACGCACACTTGATTCCATGAAACTAACTAATCTCTATTTTTCAATTAAATTATATAATAAAACTCAATGAATAATAACAAAATGGTACTAAAATGTATTCAAACAATTTAAACATAGTTTGGGCTAAATTAATATATTATATAAATAAAAAATTATATATATAAATATGAAAACATTTAACATTTTCATAATACTGAAGAAGTAGTTATTTATGCAATGATAAAAAACAAAATAGTTTTAATTGTATCAACAAAACACTCCCAGATCCTCCCAGTGATAAACCGCAGTGTGAAACAAATGTTTCAGACCCTCACAGATTCTCACACACACACACATACACACACACACACACACACACACACACACACACACACACACACACACACACACACACACACACACACACACACACACACACACACACACACACACACACACACACATACACACACACACACACACACACACACATACACACACACACACACACACACACACACACACACACACACGCACGCACACACACACACACACGCGCACACACACACACACACACACACACACACACACACACACACACACACATACACACACACACACACACACACACACACACACATACACACACACACACACACACACACACACACACACACACACATACACACACACACACACACACACACACACTCTCACACACACACACACACACACACATACACACACACACACACACACACACACACACATACACACACACACACACACACACACACACGCACGCACACACACACACACACGCGCACACACACACACACACACACACACACACACACACACACACACACACACACACTCACACACACACACACATACACACACACAATTATACCATATTTTATTTATTAATATTATGGTTTCATGTTGATTTAAAGTTTCTGTGTGTTTGTTATGAACTAATACGTTTATTTTTTAACTAAGACTTCAACATCCAACACAAAATGAAAGAGATGTAAGAGCTAAGGATGCTCTCTGACCCCAAATAAACAGATAATGTTCACAATCTATAATATACAGTTTGATATTCTCCTACTTAGTGTGTGTGTAAATAGTTGTGCTTAAATCTTTGGGTGTATTTTTACACGCCGAGATATTTTGTCACACTGTAGTGATGCAAAGTTACACACTCTTGTAAAGCCTATGGACTAACTTTAAACATAATCTTTATACAGGAATCACGTGTGTCCAAAACATCCATGTAAGATTCAAAAGATGAAATCACTAAGAAAAGACTATATTGACACTATAACAATATAAATAAACTTTTTCATTCATTTTTTTATTTATTTAATTTTTTTAAAGTTTGTTGCCGGAGACGACATTGTACCACAACGGACAAATTTGAATATTTGACATTTTCACAAATATATATATTGAAAACATCAATTTCTTTAACCAGACACTTAAACAAGCACATATATCCAATTTTTTTATGTATTACAAATTTCATATTTAATCAAAAGTTACATTTCATTTCCAGCTGTTGCTCTCAGGCAACATTGTACCATTGTGGAACACAAGTATCATAAAGTTATCATATCCAATTATCATCCTCATTAAAGGTAATACAACCTGAAGATCACAGCTGATGAAGATTAGCACACACAGTTTATGTATACATATACAATAATGATGTAGTTGAGCTATAGATGAGTAAGTTACTGAGTGCTGAGATGAAGTTCAGATTGAGATGTAAATGTGAGTTCATTCTGTGCTGGAACTGAACGTTATAGAGTATATAGTTTCATTTCTGTATGTTCTTATGAAATAGACAGATATTAAAGATATCACATGCATGTCTTTATCATGAGTATTAACCCGGTGTGCTTTTAACGTTGACCTTTTATGACAGTTTCCACCATTAAGTCAAAGACTATTTTTTCATTAAAGGTCAAAATGGAAAAGTTGTTGATGAAACTGTAATTTCAATTCAATTCAATTCAAATTTATTTGTATAGCGCTTTTCACAATACACATTGTCTCAAAGCAGCTTTACAGAAATTGCGTTTCGGAAATGTACATAGAAAAATACAGTTAGTTAATCAAGTATTAATTTATGGCATAACATATCGCCGGCTTTGAGTCGTCTCTTCACAGGCGTCGAGTCGTCTCTTCACAGGCGTTGGGGCATCTGAAGTCTCCGTGAGAGGCTGGATACAAACTGGAGCTGACGAACGCTATTTACCTCGGGACGAGCGTCCCGAGATAACAGCAGAAAGGCAGATGGGAAATAATTAGCATAGCTGATGTTCATAATGTTAATGCATTCGAACTGATTCAGCAGTAGTATCAAAGGTTAAGCATTAAGTGAATGCTTGGTTAAAGAGATGCGTCTTTAATCTAGTTTTAAACTGGGACAGTGAGTCTGAGCCTCGAACAATATCAGGAAGGCTATTCCAGAGTTTAGGAGCTAAATGCGAGAACGCCCTCCCTCCTTTAGTGGACTTAGATATCCTAGGAATGACCAGAAGCCTCGAATTTAGTGATCTTAAAGAGCGCGATGGATTGTATGCCGATAGAAGGTCTGTTAAATACACAGGAGCTAAACCATATCATATTTTCTTGATCTAGTAAGAACTCTAGCAGCTGCATTTTGCACTAACTGTAGCTTGTTGATTGAGGATGCAGGACAGCCAGCTAATAAAGCATTACAGTAATCTAGTCTCGAGGTCATGAATGCATGAACTAGCTTTTCTGCATCAGAAACAGATAGCATGTTGCGTAGCTTAGCAATGTTTCTAAGGTGGAAAAAGGCTGTTCTTGTAATATATGAAATATGATTTTCGAAAGTCAAGTTGCGGTCTAATATAACACCCAGGTCTTTTACTGTAGTGGATAAAGTAACAGGACATCCTTCTAAATTAAAGTTGTATTGTAAGGGATTTTGTGGGTAGTTTTTTGGACCAATAAGTAATACCTCCGTTTTATCTGAATTTAATAGCAGGAAATTACACGTCATCCAGCATTTTATATCTTTGAGACACTCTGTCAATTTAGATAAGTTAGTGTTTTTTCATCTGGTCGGGATGAGATATATAATTGAGTGTCATCAGCATAACAGTGGAAATTAATTCCATGTTTTCTTATAATATTACCAAGTGGCAGCATGTATATTGAGAATAGCAGAGGGCCTAACACCGATCCTTGCGGCACTCCATAGTCTACTGACGTTATCTTTGATTTTTCCCCATTTAGACAGACAAAATGGTAACGGTCTGATAAGTACGATCTAATAATTTACTCAATTATTGTTTTAATCTGTCCTATAATTACGCTGTTTCTTGTAGTGATGGTTTAACGAGTTAAGAGTAGATTACTGCATTATTCCTTTATTTCTACAACTTTTCATTTTTTTGTGTGAAAATGACTGTGCATTTAATCAGCCTTTTTCAGTCTTTCTTCACTCTGTAAAAGGTTTTGCATCCACCTTTAACATCCTCTGAATCTTTCCATTCCACCAAAGTTCTTTATAGTGGAAAAAGGGTTATTGAAATGTTCTTCACGCTAATATAAACACGGTTCTTTTAATAATCGATCAATGAAAGAACCAGAAATGGTTGAAGTTGAACACGTTAAAATCCCCTTATCGGAACCTTTATTTTTAAATCTGCTAAAAGCCGCTTGGTGGATTTAATTCAAGTTATTAATTTTTCATAATGTAATTGTATATGACTTTCCTCGTGATGATCGTCCATAACACACACACACACACACACACACAGGGCGTACTCACACACACGTTTACGCATACGTTTCTCATATTGAACCTAAAATAAAAAAGCAGAAGATAAGAATATCAGAAATACACTTGACAGTTATTTTATCTTCTGTATCTTGTCACACACACACACACACACACACACACACACACACACACACACACACACACACACACACACACACACACACACACACACACACACACACACACACACACACACACAGGATCCTGTCTAATCTAATGACATCTAATGATGTCAAACCTGATGCAATGTTTGGTTTTACTCAGAAAATGTGAATGAAGAGTGTGTGTAGAGGATGAGATCGCACACATGTGTGTAAACTCTGACTGAATTCTAGGTACTGATGACATCACAGGACACATTATTAGATTCATTCACAAAATACACATTATTCAATTGTAATGTTGTATATGTACATTTCTGAAATACATAACTTAGACACTGTAATGTGGACTCGAGCATTTGCTGTGAAGCTGCTTTGAAACGTGGACTGTGACGTATTG